>NW_026138666.1:0-21354 GCF_025592945.1 Manacus candei
AATGTAACATTACTCTTTGTAGATTCCTTTTGGATTCAGTAAAGGTTCTCTCGGAAACAGTTACAGCACCTGTAACCAGAAGGAAGAATAATATGCTCTAAGTGCTGATTTCTTAGAATTTCCTTTGGAAAAAGTGCATTTCAAGATCATCTCTCTCCTGGCTTGCCAGTCTACTTCCTACTGCTTTACTCTAAGATCTCAAGTGGCTGTACTCAAAGGTACAGAAGAGATGTCTAAGACAATTCTTGGAAAGAGAATTGTGTCTCTTAGGTAATAGTGAGAGAGCCTTTGCACTTATGGAACTGGAAAAAGGAATGATCCAGACCTGTACAACTCAGAGATAATTTTTTACTAATTTTCCAGTCACCACTTTGATCATCGCTTCCTAGCACTGATTTGTGGCACCTCCTTCCCTCCCTTTCTCCTCCCTCTACTTGGCTTCTTCCTGCTGCTTAACAAGCTCAATTGGTTTTATGTATGTAATTCTTTTTATTTAAGGGAGTTTGAAGGTGGTCTCTGAAAGAATTGCTTTCATCCAAAGCCAGGAGCTGATCAAAGCAACACACAAAAGCCAAATGTGAGCCAAGGCAGAGCTGCCTGACCAGCCATAGGGTCAGGGTTCTGTGCCAGAGAAATAGTAAAACATATCAGCTTGAAGCTGCTGATAAGGGATATTCTTCTAGTAATACCTGTAAACTTTATGATATCCTTTATGAAAATCAAAGAAATCTGCATCAGAGTATGACTTTGTCCTGAAGAGAAGAATATGAAAGCATTTATAGGATGAAGTGCCACTGCCTGTGTTTATTGCCATAATCCTGTATTAGGCTCAGTCTGCACTATTAATACAACACCGGACTATCACCCACCTCACATTTTATGAAGTGGCTCCTTAGCTCAGTTGTCAGGATATTAAGGAATGACATGTCTATGAAAAGAAGGTTCATACTAAAACAAAAAGTAGCTAAATGAAAATCAGTGTCATCATGATGTCTGAAAATAGATGTACAGTGAAAATTATAATTAAGAAATAGGTCAATAACAGATGTTAAGACATCTTTAAAAAATCTAATTAAGATTTCTTTTGAATTCTTCTACAGATTTTTTTAAGGCATCAGTCCCAATATTGCTTATGATTATGATTTTTTAAAACTTTAATAGTAATCCATGTATGGCTTTTCGCAAAGGATTTTCTGCTATGAGCAATTTGAACTTTGGCATTTTTTCTTCTGTATTAAAATAAACCAAAATATTGTGTCACTTTAACACAAAACATTACTTTAAATGAACGTCTCGGAAAAATTCAGCTCTGTTTTGAGAGTAGGCATAAAAGTTACTAGGGTGAAGGAAGTTTAAGTTTTCTGTAGTCATAAAGGAAGACTAAACTATGTCTTAAAACCAAAACAACCTTTCATCCTTAAATAATTAAAGGAATCCAATAGCAATTGGAGTTTTCTATTTCCCCAGAAAACTGCAGTGTAGGCTGTCTCAGCTTAGCTTCCCTGTCACTAAATTTCCAACATGCCTTAGTCTGGATCTCCCAGCATAGCTGTATATTTTATTGGGTTTATGACAACTTAGATTGCTCTGAATTTCATCAACTTTATTTTTTTGGTTCAATGTAAAGTTGAATTTGTATGAGAAGTTTTTTGTGTTTTTCTTTTTTTGTAGATGTATCAGGAAATTCTTTTACCTTTTTCTGTTGAAAATATTCATTTGCCATTTTTGCTACTTTCCCCTGCACAAATTGTAGCCTTTTCGTTGAAGAAAAGAATACTCTGTCCTCAGAAGTAATGCTTATTGGTTTGCAGTTGAAAAATTTCAGCAAAAAATAAGAACATACTTGGGTTTAGATAAAGTTCTCTTTACTGTGGCCAAAGTGGATGAGAAATAATTCCATATTAAGAATGATCAGAATGATTAAAAAATTTGATTTATCTGCCTGAAGGAAAAAAGAAGGCAAAAGCTTTTTAATAGTGTTTTTATTGAGATGGTTTAACACTGATTTGTCCAAGTTTGTTTTCATGCCTTTTGAAGATATATATCAGTTAAGAAATGGGCTTAATTTTTCAGTAGGTGGGGGGATCTTCCTATGTTCGATTTTACTGCAGTGGTGTCCGTATGAATCTCTGCAGCAATCTCCTGAGAATAAAGACATTTCCCAGTTGTCTGCTTCTACTGTGAGGGACAGAAATGATTCCAGTGATTAATAGAAGCAATTTGGCTCAGAGTCTAAAGTTGCCAAAAACCTTAGTGACATCTTCCCAGTTCCCACTCTTCCCAGTGCACTTGAAAGCTCAGCATCTCTTGATCAGCACCTCTCATTCCAACATCCTGTTGCTTGGAAACATGAATCAGAGGAGGAAGTCATCTCACTGTTAATGCAGGAGAAAATCCACGTCTGTAATGAGCCAGATTTTCAAAATCAAAGGCAGACCTCAGATAAAAATTAAAAGCAAATGCAAAAGAAAGAGAAGAGGTAGAGAGATCTGAGTAGTCTTCTTGCAGCATATTCATTTTATGGAAATAGCAGCAGAATTGTTCTTGGCTGTATAAAAGTGGTAGGATTAATTTCTCTGTGATCTGTCATCAACTTTAATCAGAGTCTCTATGTTTAATCATGAGGTAATTTCCAAAGTGGCATTATTAGGAACCCATTAAGTTTAATCTGGACTGGTCTGTAGATAACATTTCTCATATAATTCCACAGGAGATACAGAAGTTTTAAGATCTGGTAACACAGAGAATGAGCTAAAATTTCTGGCAAAGGTAACTATGGTTTTATTTAAATGTTTTATGTTGTCTTTAAAATGTAATGGCCAAATGGGTTCTAGTGAACTGCCAAACTTTATTCATATATGAAACACAGAATGACTAGAGACTCCTCAATCATCTGTCAGCTTTACTGCTGAGGAATAAATTATTTCCCAGAATAATGGATTTCAATCAGCAGATCTATAAGTGACTGCTGATTTTATTCTTTTTGGTATGATAGAGCTGAGCTCAACAGGGGATCATAATTTCATTTCTCAGCATCTTTTGAGGCTTGAGAGGTTCTCTTTCTGAGTAAGACTAACAGAAGAAAATTGAACCCTTTTTAAGATTCCGGTGAAAATAATTTTGGTAAAACATTGGCCTGGAAGTGATCTCAAATGAGGAAATGTTTCCCACACTCCAGTATTATATCATACACATCAGTCTCCTGACCCCTTTTTTCCTCTCTCTTACTGCCAAGTCATTCTGGCGGAACAGTTTGAAGAAACAGATTTGAGTTCCAGTAACTAATATTTTTTTGAGAAATTGGCAATAGTCCACCTATCTACTGTGCCTGTAGGTGGCTTTGTGCTGACTAAGACAAAGCTTCGTAAATTATTTCTACAAGTGATAATTTTGTGGTACATGAGCAACTAGGTTGCTTTCTGGAAGAATGACTTTGTCTTTGCCCATATGAACTACAGATGTATTAGTAAATTAAACAGTTGCAGAAAAAATTCCTGTGTGCCAGAAATCAATTTTCTGTTGTAATGTCTTGGCATGGCTCTGGTGCTTCCACTCACTCTTTGCAGTAGTTCCCAGGCACACTCTAGGAGTAATGCTGGGCCAGTGACTGTTCCCAAATGGCATTTTGGATGGAGTAACCTTATTTTGAGGTTAATAGTAAAGACATAACCTATAATAGTATACTGAGTCTTGTGGAGGGTGAATATCAGAGTGTCTTATAGTTCTCCTGAATCAAGAATTTTATATAACCTGTGGGAATAGATTTACCACACAGTATCACTTTTACACATGACAGATGTTAATATATAAGATTAAAAATAATTTATTCTTCAAAATCCAAAGTTAGAGACAACACTGTAATTACAGATAGCTTCATGGAAATAAAAGAGTAAAAGATGATGTGTTATGGCTGAACTGAATCCATGAGGAATATTTTACAGTATGTATCACTACCATTGAAGAGAATCAGTTTTGTGCTGTCTCCAAATTTATTTTTCTTCTTATAGGTACATTTACATACAAGTCCCTACCCTAGGCTTTTTTCTTCTTAATTAGACTGATATATTTAATACAAGTTTTAAAGAATTACTAGAGATTTTACCAGACTTTACATGTATTGATGGATTTTGAATGTTCCTGGAAGAATATAACTCATGTTCAAAGGGCATCCAAACAAAACCTCTCATTTTATACAAGTGATAAACTGTCTCTTGTCACAGCAATAACAAATTCTTTTTGGAGAGCTTGGGAACATCTTACTATTTTCCTCTTAGAAATGATACAGTAGAAATTAGTCTGTTAAACTATTTCAAAAGTATGAAAGCTGGCTGCTCAAACTGGGAAAACCTATCTATTGCTATACAGTTTTGCTGGCTGGATCAATGCATTAAAGTAGCAATGTCAATAATATTTTATAATGCAAACAATTTGCAACTTAATATGAAACATTTCCTCCTGTAATAATTTGTAAGTTGTATCTAAGGTTGAATTTCTTAGTAATCAACCGTGTCTTTCTAATTTCTCACTTAAATACCTTGATTATTTTTTCAAGCCTTCTTAACACAGCCCACATATACTCTTTAGTTCACTCAGTTTCTGCTAAGGGCAGACTTTCTTTATCAGTCTATTCCAATGGGAGTTGTCGAAAGCCCTGGATTACTTTCCATGCTTTAAAGCCCATAGTGTTCCTTAGGATACCCAGTCTGTCCTAGGTATGGGATAAATTTGTCCAGAATTGCTGTGCCAGATCTTCAGTCTTCACAAAAACCCTAATGCTCCTCACTGCAACTAAGAAGTCAATAGTGTGTCACCCTCTTTGTTCCACTGTGCAAAAGATCTCCCTCCAAGATCTGGGTGATGGGACTGTGTGTCCTCCTGCTGTTGACAATCACCCTCTGTTACCATGACCAGTCACTGTCATGCTTTTGACGTAGGTATTGCCCTTGTGGCTGAGAGGGAACTCGTTTTCTAAATCACAGCAGCTGGAACACAGGCTCATAGTGGCATAGTGCAGGTTTTTTTCAAACCCTGACTAGCTGAACTGCAATTGAACTTGAAGTTGACTCTATATGTGACACCCTTAAGAAGATCCCTACTTTTCTTAGTCACGTAATCTCTGTTTTCACAGGAATCCTGACAGTTCCTTGTTTGGAGTTCAAAGCATGTTCCCTTTCATGACTAACACACTTCGACACTCATTTTCAGATGTCTGGACTTGGCAGCTCTGTTTGCCAGCTTAAGTTTCCAAGACGTTGGCCTGACCTGCTTCATTTGTATCTGCAATTGTTTCTTAGACTTCCAAGTTACTCAGAGTGGTTTTTGTCTTTTTATTACACTTTTATGCAACTCTTCCAGATCCAGCCTTTTCCGTTTTTTAATCTCTTTATATTGGCAAGTATTTTTCCCTGCATGCTCTCCATGGAAACTGATGATGTGATAGAGAGGTACCCTTTGATTTATTAGTGGATGGGGTTGAGGGTCATCCTTTCCGTGTCAGTGTGGTTTTGGTTTGTTTTTATTTTTAATAGTTCTGGTCACCATCTATGTTCATGTCTTGGAATTTCACGAGCATTTTAAAGTTTAGCCTGTGCCACCCACTGGTATCCAGGAGAGACACAAATCTGGGCTAGGGATGCTGCGTTCATTGAAGCAGAAACATAGAACTCAAAGCTGTGCTTCCTGATGCCACAGAGTCAGCAACTGACAATTCAGATACCACAGTCTGAGCAGCTTTAAAAAAAGGAGATGACAACCATCGCAGAGTTAGCGGGAAACGGCTTCCCCCCTTGCTTGCTTTGGAGAAATAATTTCTCCTGCAACTAAGAGTCACTGGGACTCTGAACAGCAAAGGCTGATGCTGGCAAAAAAACTCCTGGATGCCAGTTTTTCACTTCCAATTGGTGTATGTTTGTTGATGAAAAATGGCTATAAAATACTTATCACATATTCCCAAATAGGTTCTTGGATTTATGATTGTGTTTATACTGTGATTGTAAGATCCCAGAAGTGCACAAGAGCTTACAAATTCAAAAAGCATATTTTTGTTTCATTTTACCAACCCATTCACAGAATTAAATTAGTACCCCAATGGATAAACAAACATGCTTGTGTTGCAAAGGATTTCAGGACCTGCCTCTTACACAAATAATTTAATCTTAACTGATTGCTTATTTGTAACATCCCATTGATGGTTTCTGCCATCCTTGGGGTTAAATACAGAGTTTCTGTTTTGAACAGCAGCAGGCTCTATAAATCCTGAGCAAACATGTTAAATCCCTGTAAATGGTATCTCTATTTCTTTTTTCTAATAAACTATACAGAATAATAGTTGACTGTGTCTGTGGAATACAGTTTGTAAACAGAAATATTATAGTGTTTTCTGATTCATTGCAATTAGATCCAGATAGTCATTGGTAGAGCAACTAAGCCTTTATTGCATAAAGCAGTCCACATGTCTATTCATCTGATAATGCTTTTGAGCTGTCTGAGTATTTTGTCTCACTCTGTATGCATTTGAGAACTCCCTATCTTTCACATGCTTTAATACATGATTTAAAGAAGTAAATAAGTTTGAAAATCAGGTAGACTAGTCTGCTTTGCAAGGTCATGTTCAGAACAGGTAGAATCCAGCCCTTTTTAAGACAGGCCTCTGCCACAGCAGTCAAACTTTTGGATATTCCCTTTGTGTTGTATCAGGTTTGTTTTTTTTAAGTGCAAAAAGTCTTTTAGATGTCCTAATTTTCATGTTTTGGCTCTGTATTTAAATAAAGCAGTCAATATAAAATAGTGTGTGGAATAGATGATAGCTGAATACTCTTTCCATTCCTGAAAGTGTAACTTCAAATGTTAACATGTTGAGAGCATGTTCATACATTTTTTTTTTTTGTCTTTAGTCTGGACTCTCAAGACCGTGTTGATCAGTCATGTAGAACCACATTGTGCTTGTCCCTGATAGAGATGGGTCCCTGAGCCTGCAGATGCCTGCAATGTAACAGGAGAAAACATGAGTTCATAATATGGGAAAGAATTTAAAAGAGCAAAGAATTAAATGGGTATCTGTCGAGTGTTTTGATATTTATTTGTCTTTGTTGCATTAAATATAAAACTTCATTGTAACAAAGACAAGTCCAGTAATGGTTGAAAGGTGGATTAGAATTAGAACTAAACAACTTTTAATGCTCGTGTAGACACAGCATTTAATGTAATTCATTTCAGAGCCCGACCTTGGTGAAAGGTCAGGCTCTGAAACCTCTGATAAAACTTGTTAAGGATACTGCTGATGCCAGGCTTTCCTCGTAGTCTTCAGCTGTATTTGGTGTACAGGGAAGCAGTACTTAAAACATAAGGACCCAGAGGGTTCCTGTCAGTGTGGAAAGGGAACTGTAATGTGCTTTCTGTGTTGGAAGAGAAGATGCATCCTGACTTCCGTATTGGCACTGAACATCACTTACAGGTTTTGCAGGTTCTCATTTGCCCTTCACCAGGTGGATACATCAGTACTACTCACTGCAACTTTCTGTTTGATTTTGTGTATATATATGAATATTTTGTCAGTAATGCCTGCTTTTAATCCAAATCATCTTCTTAAATACTGCCTGCATTGTTTTATAATTCTTATTGTGCTTCTATTAATATTATATACTTATATCACTGTGTTATATCATGTAGTATTAACACTTCTCTCTATACAGTATTAACATGATACAAATAAGTATACAAAAATATGATCATATATGTAAAATATGCTTTAAAAAGTCATAAAAAGATATTCAAATTAACAACATTTTATGTTGTTTCTTTCAAACCCCTTTTTCCATGAAGAGCAGTATGTGGTTTCACAGTAGTTTTCCTTCTGCTTGACTGATTCTTGCAGGATGCTTCCCAACACGCTAATTTCCCAAGCAGTACCCTGTGCTGAGAAGGGGCTGTTCAGTGTTTAGGAATTACTGCCACAAACAGGAAGCATTTCATGCTTTCTATTCACAGTTACTTGAGGAGGGAAAGGACATGGGGCCCAGGGCAAGAGCTACTTTGTAATAGGAAAAGAAAGCTGACACGGCTTTTGGCTATACCAGTTCATTGTGTTCCCTGTGGAAAGTAGGCGGCAGTTAAGTAGGTGGGATATTGAGCTGGAATAGACTGTCTGCTCAATGACAGAATGAATAAATGATATGGTTTCACTAAAAATAAAGTCCTAATAAATAAATGCAATATCAAATAGAATTGATACTGTCTCATTCTAACAAAGAAAAAAACCCCAAAACCACCACAAAAACATGTTTACAGGGAAAAATACTGCTTGGGGGGAAAAGGAAAAGTTGTTATATTTCATAATCTCTGAGTTACAGCAATGCTACATTATCTATGAGACAGCACCTCTAAAACGTATGTGGAATTGCTTTAGCCAGTGTTCAGCCATTATGGACCATGCAAAGATAAATACACAAAACTGTGCTATTGCCCAGATCCTGTAACATTTATTATGTTCAAATAATTTAAAACAAAGTCTGTTTAACAATAGATTCCTGACTACTGAAAATACATCTAGTCAATTGCTATATAAACCAAGGAATTACTTAAATCAGATTTCTAGCCACATTTTCAAGGTGATAAGGCTTGCTGCCTCTCTGCCGAATTGCAGAAAGCTGTTACTTTTAGATAACTTCCTGTAATTTACCAGCAGGATCTGCTTAGTGACTGCTGCAGTCAATGTTCTTTTCCTTTGCCTTTCTTTGTGGACAATGAAGCGTCTCTCTTTCATGAGAAATGTTGAGCCTGACATCAGCATGCAGTGATTGAGTTCTGAGTGCTTAAATTGTAATTTTTTTTTTCTTTTCTTCTTTTCTCTTTTACTATCTTTTTTGAGAAGATGGGAAATTCTTACGCTGGTCAGCTCAAGACAACAAGGTTTGAAGAAGTGTTGCATAATTCTATTGAGGCCTCTCTCCGCTCAAACAACTTAGTTCCCAGACCAATCTTTTCTCAGTTGTATTTGGAAGCTGAACAGCAACTGTCATCATTGGAAGGTAGGAAATAATGGAATTTCTGTTTCTGCTCAAAGTCAATTCTGCTGTTTGCTCTCCCAAGGCTCAGCATGCACATTTCAAATCATAATATGGAAAAACATATGTTTATATTTGTTTTCTTTTTTATTCAACATATATATATATATGTATTAGAATGGGGTTAAAAATAAAAACTGCATTGTCTTTTATTCTGACAAAATTAGGCCACTTGCTTGCTCAGATTTATCTATACATTGAAATTGAAGTACTAGGAATTTTTCCATTAAATTTATGGAGAAGTCTGGAGATTTGGAACATAAATCTGTTACCCTATAATGTATCATGTGCTGCTGAAATTTATGCAGTAAATGATAGTAAACACATGATAGATTTTATAATAAAACAGGCACGCTAAGACTGATTTTCAATATGCATAAATACAGCAGAAATATTTTTTAGCTTTTGAGATGTTTTTTAATTACTTTGGGCATAGTATTTGTACTTATTCTGTGGCTGCAAAGGTAAAAATTTAGGATGTGTAGTCTCACAAAACCTGCACGAGTTAGTATTGAACAGATATAGGATTTCTCACTGAATTTGTGTCTCTGTTTAGATAAGCCTGCTTTCTGAGTTTCATTTGCTCTTTTTTTTTTTGGAAGTAGTATAGCTCAAATGAACTGGATGGAACTGATAAGCAAACTCATGATACAATTTGGTGTTTGGTGTGTTCTTATGTGTAGTGGTCTCTTGGTTTCCAGTGAGTTTACTGATGTGTGCATAACATTGGCATGTTGGTGGTTATATTTAATAATTTGATTATTTAGTCATTTATCTCATGAGGGTGACATTTCATGACTTTTGTCCATGTCTGCTTCCCTGTCATACTTTGCTACAGATGTAGTGAGAAATGCATAATGGTTAACAATCCACAGAAACACACAGACACATACAGACACACACAAATCAGACCAAGAAGCAGTAAAAGTAGTTTACACAGGTTAAACTCTTTGCTGTTACCTCATGGTAACAGCTGAGAAGACATTTCTTGAAAAAAAAATCTGTTCACACATCATTAGTCATTTCCTCTTTTTTTTCTTTTTTTTTTTTTTGCTAATATAGGACATACATTATTTGTTTAAATATATATACTGCTTATTCCCTACACAAAGTGATCCTTCTATCAAACTCTTCCCCACAAGGATTTCATAAAATCTCCCATGGCAACCAACTTTGATGTCACAAAATTGATTATGACATCAGTTGGGAAAGGTGCCACAGGAGCAGATGCATTGTTCAGGAACAAAACTGCCATTTCACACTTCTGTAACTTCTTTCTTTCAAGGCTCTCAAAGAACTTTCCAAAAGTTGAGGGGCTGTTTTCTTTGTAGTTAATGGAAACAGAATTGAACTGTAATTAAAAGTCTCATAACAACCTGGCAGAGAACATTCCTTTCATGAAAGTTGCAGACAAGGGGAGCTCTGAAGGGACCTGTAAAAGAGTGTTGCCTAGATTGTTCCTCAGGTGGGGGAGGTCTGCAAGCTGGTCTCATGTACGGCAGCCTTGTCATAAATTGAATTTTCCACTTCCAGCTACACGAATTCCTGTGCTCTGAGGGCCAGGGGGCAACTGGAGCAAAGAGACATCCTTGGGGGCTTGTGCAAGCCCCCAGCCTCCCCTCTCAGTGTTGTCTTGCCTTGGTGCTGGCTCTCTGACGTGGGGATATACTCGGACTATCCTTGGTCATAGCTGCCCCTTGGTCCTCAGTACAGCAAGTGTTTCCCTACAGTCAAGTAGACATGACATAAATACAGACAACGTAGAGCAGTGGGTCAATGCAAACCAAGTGTTCTGGCCTTCCATGTTATGGATAACAAATTATACGTGTTCAAAACAGCATTTGGCAGCAAAACCAGCCACTAGTAAATAAAGCTGATTTTTGCATATTTGTCTGTGATGATGCTACAATATCAAAATTTCTAGAGAGCCTTAAAACTGAGTGTGTAGTGAGGTTAAGAAAAAAAATCAGAAATATTTTTTTTAGCTTTATCAACCACCTGTGGTGACTTGTTGTTTATGGGTTTATATTTTTTTGTTTGAAAAACTTTTTTCGCTCTTCTTTTGATACTTAAATGACCATCTAAACCAGAAAAAAAGTACCTAGCCAGTGATACTAGCCTAGTATCATTACATATCTGTTGTGATAGTTTATGCCTAAAATAGAATCACAGAATAGAATCATAGAATCATTAAGGCTGGAAAAGACCTCCAAGATCATCAAGTCCAACCTTTGACCAAACACCACTATATCAACTAAACCATTTCCATAGCCAGTTGTTTCTTGAACCTTCAGGGATGTTGACTCCACCACATTCCTGTTCCAATGGTTAACCACCGTTTCAGTGAAAAAATTCTTCCTGATATCCAAGCTGAACCTCCCCTGGTGCAGCTGGAGGCCATTTCCTCTTGTCTTATGACTAGTTACCTTGGAGAAGAGGCCCCACCTGGCAACAACCTCCTTTCAGGTAGTTGTAAAGAGCAATAAGGTCACCCCTGCACCTCGTTTTCTCCAGAATAAACAATCCCAGCTCCTTCAGCTCCTCATCAGACTTGTGCTCCAGAAACTTCAGCAGCTTTGTTGACCTTCCCTGGACCTGCTCCAGGACCTCAATGTCTTTCTTGTACTGAGGAGCCCAGAACTGGACACAGGATTCGAGATGTGGCCTCACTAGTGCCGAGTACAGAGGGACGATCAGTGCCCTGGTCCTGCTGGCCACACTGTTCCTGATCCAGGCCAGGATGCCATTGGCCTTCTTGGCCACCTGGGCACACTGCTGGCTCATGTTAAGCTGCTGTCAACCAGCACCTCCAGGTTCTTTTAAAGAAATACTTCAGTGAGTATAGTTTTCCAGTCTACACATTCTAGATTTGAAAAAAAAACAGGCATATTATAAATGTATGGCTTTAAAGTAATTTATGCAACTGTATTAATCTATAAGATTACTTGCAGCTATGTAAATTAAAAGTACCGCATTCATCAAAGTTGGTTTAGACATTATGTCAGATCTCCTTGGCTCCAATAATAGTATGTTTTCTTTCATTCTAGTGGGGGTTTTTTGTTTGTTTGTGGGTTTTCTGTTTGTTTTGCTTTGGTTTTGTTTTGGGTTTCTTTTGTTTGGTTTGGTTGGTTTTTTTTTTTCCTTTTTATTATTATACGTTCTCTCTCATCTCCAGACCTGGCAAATTCATGTAGCACTTAAATTACTCCAAAAACATTATCATTATTTAAACAAACCTCTAGATTTTTCGTTTCATCAAAAAGCCTGCAGTTTACTGTGGACTCACTGGTTGTACATTTCTAATGAGGATCTTCTAAACTCATCTTTATTTTCTTAGCATTTTTTGATTGCAGAACGTATCTGCAAATGCCAGTGAGTGGTCTGGATGTTCCTGGGCCTTTCTAGGAGTGAGCATTAAGAACTCTTTGCAATAGAAGGCAAGGTTATTTGGCTCTAACAGATTCAGATTCCTTGCATACCTCTGTGTGCCCAGTTATTGCCATGTAAACTGCAAATGAAAACTGTGGACTGGATTGCCAGTTATTAGAAGTTGTATTTGCTGAACTTTACTTACATTTAAATTATACCTTAAGGAGAAAAGAATTTTCCACGTGAAATATCTTTATCACAGCTGAGATTAAGGTCTAATAAATCCTTGCTGAGAACTTAAAAGAATTTCTTAAAGCAAACAATGGTGTTTATGATAACTGTGAATAAATTTAAATTCAATAAAATATGGACAAAATCTTCACAGAATGACTGTTGGTTTAATGGAGCTATATGAAGTTGGATCATCTGACTACCTAGTTCTGTAACATACAGCATGAGGACTGAGGTTCTGAGTCCACTTTTGCCATCGTCTTGTCCCTGGTTTTGACTGCTTGATTGTGTTTTCATTTGGAATTGTTTAAGAACAATGTGGAACAGACACAGGCAAACTTTCTTTGAAATTTTGATTTTTTTTTTCTTTGAAGTTTTTTTGAGTGCTTTGAATAGGCGCTGCTTTAAAAGTAAAATGGAAGCATAAACTGCAGATCTTTTTTTTTAAAACAAGCAGCAGAAACCCTAATGATGCCCTTTACATGTGGCAGCAGCTCATGCTTGTGTACCTATTTGCTCTTTTATTGTTTCCACTTTTGAACTGAAAGTGCTGTAGCTCTCCTTTTTCTTAGTCTCCACTTCCATTTTTAGTCTCTTTCTTAAATCACCTGTTATGGTTGAACAAACCTCAGTTTACCAGTGTCCAAAGGGGAAATACCCACTTCTTGTTCTGCTCACTCCATATGTTCCCATTTTCTCGCTTTTCATCAATTTTGGCATCTTTTGGATCTTCCACTATGCTAATTTAAAGCATAAACCCAGCAAAAAAAATTGGTCACTTTTGTTTGCTTAGTGTTTTGCTGGTTTAGAAACTGGGATGGCTCAGTAAAGGCTCCAGTAAGTGTCAGAGCTGGCACAAAGAGGAAGGAAGGAAGGAACTTCATGTCTGGGAGTGTGGGTAAGGAGAGAAGAGCCAGATTCAGCCCTTTTCCATTGCATTTGGATGTTGGCCAAGGTCAAGTCATAACACATAATTTACCCTTTACTTAAATAGCAAAGATGGAGAGCTTCACTTTTCCCTTTGTTACTTGCAGCATTTTTGTCTTTAGACCATGCCATTAAAACAATTTTGTTTAACGTTCTGTCCTTAGTTGTGTACACCAGGAGTGGAGCTTGATGATCAGATACTTAAAAGTAAACATACCCTTCAAATCCTCTTCTGGATTGGAATATGTGTCTTAATGACCTTTACAGATAAATCTTCAAATTACACAATAAAATAAAAGGATATTCTGAGGAGCGTCATAGGAAAAAGATAAATCCTTGATGGTCCACTCTCAGTTTCTGAGTGCCTAAACCAAAGTCATTTGAAGCAAAGAGAGTGTCCAGTTGGCACTAAGCTTTGGAAGATCATTGCACTGTGCTTCCTCATTTTTCTGTTTCACGACTAAAAACTGGATCAACAGAATGATGTCAGTGCCTGACTGCTCTTGTACTTGCCCAAGTACCGACAGATATTTGGCTTCCTGCTGATCTTCAAGCACCTGCAGGCCTTCGCCACCCAATTTTGCCAGTGAAAGCTCTTTGGGTTGTGTTTGCTGCAGGCATGTTCCTACAGACACCTAGAAGCTTATAAGCTTGACATAAGCCCGACAGGGTTCACTTAGTGCTTGTGCCCTATATCTGTGCTATGTAAAATTTTCCTCACTCCTGTCTGTAGAAGTGTTCTGCCCATTTACCATTGAGTTGCGCTCCTCTGCTCACCACATTTCTCTCATTTAACGTGAGTGTATCTGAGCCATAAGAGGGGATGGGGTAATTGGTTGCTATGTTTTGCAGGAGCTCTTGTATCATGCATGAAAAAAACATTGTCCTGTGGGTGAAGGAAAGAAGCAGCCTCTAGCCCTCTAAAGCCCTCTAAAAATGAAGCTTACATCCTGTATTCCTCTCCAGCATTCAGTATTGCCTTCATATTGCCTCCTAGACTAGCACAGTCCATGCACAGGCTGCTGTGAATCGTCGTCCCGGGCATCTGCCTTTCCTTGACATTGTACAGGGAGTGTCAGTGCGTTACACAGAGCTCTGGATTCTGGTAGGAGGCAGACAGCCCAAGAATTAGGTGTTCTTATTGTGGCAGCACCCATGGTGAACCTAGTTTCGAGCAGGAACCATTTTTTCAGTTTCCTGTACAAAAACAAGGACATGGTCAATACCTAATTAATAAAATCTGTACTTGGGCTGTAGCCAGGACGTTCTGAAGGGCTAGAAGTAAGGACTTTGGGTTTTATTGGCTGTTAATATTCTAAACAAAGGATACAGTTACACTGTTGTGATCAGCAAGAATTCGAACACTAGAAGTTAGGCCTCTCAAAATTGTGCAGTTAGTTGAAAATAAAGAGATTTAAAAAATTAATAAATCGAGGCTTCTTTATATTTG
This sequence comes from Manacus candei, assembly GCF_025592945.1. Classification (NCBI taxonomy): domain Eukaryota; kingdom Metazoa; phylum Chordata; class Aves; order Passeriformes; family Pipridae; genus Manacus; species Manacus candei. The sequence continues at coordinate 15,040 of NW_026138666.1, forward strand.
TCCTTTAGTGTGTTTTACTTTCTCAGGTGCAGCTGAGTCAAGCTTTTGAACTTCTTTTGCACACAAGTTAACAGCTTTATTTTTTTGATGAAAGACATTCTATTATAAGCATGACTGGAAAGTGGAGCTTTAAGGAAACAACAAATTTCAAGAGTTGGCAAGAGTAAAGTCATTGTCAAGAGGAGAGAATCCAGTTTGCTGTAATACTTTCTGTAACTGGGTCACCCTGTTCATTCATGAGTTTGTTGCCAGCATTTTTTGTTGTCTGAGTCATTTATGCTATGATAATTCATAGCAGGCAGCAGAGCAGATAATGAGGAAGAAGAAGAAGAGGAGGAGGAAGAAGAAGGCTCAGAATCAAGTAGTCCTCCTGTTCCTTACCAAATGAAACCTCCTCCAGAAGGATGTTGCACTACTGATGGTAAGATGAAAAGGGTAGGACTGAGGCCATTTCCCCTATAATTCATCAGAATGAGATAATCTATATGATACAGAAATTCTAAAACTGTCATTGTTCATTACCTGCCAGATAAAGATGGATTGCTCTCAGTTGCTCTTACATTTGACAGGGTCTTTGTTCAATGTGTCAGAGAAGCATTTGTTAGAATGCCTGGCACAAGGACAGAACTTCTGTTCTCTTAGTCACCACAACCTTTAAAAGGTCCAGTTTGCAGATATGGCATTTGCTAAAATGAATGTGATACTTCTTATTTCTTTATCATTGCTCTTTTGTGTTTAAAGTGTACCTAATTTTATGTAGCTGTAAAAAATATTCAAAACCAAGGAAAATCCAGTGAAATTCACCAGATATTGAAAATTATTATCTCCATTTTTGAATGTCCAACCTAAGTTATGATGATGTTGTGAATAGTTCCTTAAATATGTAGGTTGCAGAATATCAAGAGAAACTTCACTGTACATTTTCAAATTTTTGTTTGCTTATTGTACTGGTAGAATCCTGATGTCTGACCAAAAGGCAGGGAAGAAAATAATCTTTTGGTATGCCTTTGATTTTGAGGGTAAGACCTTGTTTTTCATTAAAAATATAGGAAGTCCTTTAATGAAGACAGTTGTGAACATTAAACAAAAAAAAGATCTTATCAATGTAAAATAAGTTGCACTGATTTTTTTTTCTAGGTTTCTGCCAGGCTGGTAAAGATTTGAGACTGGTTTCAATTTCCAATGAACATATTGAGGTGCCATCTGGGTTTTTACTTGTTGGTGCGAAGTCACCCAATTTACCTGATCACCTGTTAGTGTGTGCTGTGGACAAAAGATTCCTGCCAGATGACAACGGGCGCAATGCCCTGTTGGGTAAGTGTCTGTGATTGCAATAACTGGATTCTTCTGTGGGCTTCAGTTAATAGCTAATTGTTTTTTGCAGAGTGAGTTCAGCAGATGTTGTTTCTATTCCACGTCTGCAGTAATGCTCAGAGGTGATGCACAAGAAGATAACTCAGAGTTGGCTGTGTTTGCTTTGGAAAGACACAGAGTGAGCCAGTTCATTAGAGATGCTTCATCACCTTCTGTTCAGTAGTCCAAGGCTAAAGTCATTGTCTGACCAGTTTATGTCCTAATTGCTGGAACTGCACATCTGGTAACTGTACCAGTTGAACTGCTGCCTGTCTCTGTTTTAGCTTTCCAAATACTGACGTGTACAAACTGTAGGTCTGTCAAGCAGAAATTTCAAGGTATTATATACATGTAAACAGTTTAATGATAGTTTGGACTACAAAAAATTGTGACCATTTTGATATGTCTCTTTGAGATAGGGATAATCCTCTCCACTGTGTTTGAACAATAGCCTGGGTTCTGGACCCTAACCTATGACTTTTTGCTATTATCACAAATTCGAGTGATTATAAGTTAAAATTTTTCCTAAATGTGTATTCAGTTAATACTTTTAGTAGATACTTCAATAGCTTGCATTTAACCAATTTAAAAGTCTAAATTCTGTCATAAAATAGGTCCTATCTATTTTTCTTAGAGTCTTTCTGATTGCCATTAACGTCATTCAAATCAAGCCAAATATGGTAGATCTTCAATCATGTGAATGAATGAACTGAATATTAATGTTATTAAGATAGAATAGGTTTTATATTGGAAAATATCAGTATGCAATATTGGAGGGAGAACTCTTTTTTCAGACACTCTCAGGTTCTTATGTATTATTTTCTTAGTGAACAAAAAAATTGATGCATCATGTATCTGTGCACTGGTCTGAGCTTTGAATGGCAAAAAGGAAACATTTGTCGAGTCGTTTAAGAGGTTTCTTTCACAAACACTGAGGGATATGATGTGAACTCAGTTGTTATCTCAGTTTGAGCAACTTCAAGGCATTTGGGCTCACAGTGTAGTGTGAAGGTGCATAATGTGATTCTATGTACAGTAATTTCTTTCCTCATGTGATCTTGCAGAGTTGGATTGGTCACAGTGCATTTGACCAGTGATTGTAAAAGAATTAGGAGGGTTGTAAATTACCCACGTGTTGTCATTTTAAAGATAAAGACAGGAATGTTGTACCACTCAAGTCATTCACTGCTACCACTATTAACAGCTTAAGCTCCTTAGGCTGTTAGCAGAGAGGAAGTAGTGTATTTGTTAATTGCATGCTAAACGAGAACAGAAAAAGGCAACAGGAGCATAATTGGGAGGGTTTTATGCTACTTACATCCTCAGTTTGCTTATTTCATACATTTTAGTTTCCTGAAACCATTTAAATGCTTATTTTTGACTGTTGTTATACACTTAAACCCCAGTGAATCACATTCTTTTGCGGAGAAGTCTAGTAACTCTATAGTATCACTTTTATGTATTCTATAACAAGCTTAAATATAAAAGAATTTACATACTTTAAGGTCCAAAGTCTTTATCTTGAAGTTGCAGATAAAATAATGTCCCTGGTCCCTAGTCTAATGAAAAAAAATTATGTATCTTACTAACACGAGGATAGCATGCTATTTGTACAATAGATCATGCTGCAGATAGAAATGATTGTTTGATTCAGGTTTTCATATGCTGACTCAAGTCAAATCAGGGTAAGTAAAATTAGAAGCAGACATGAATAGTCTCGTGATTTCGGACACATAGTGGGATAAAAGACAGAACCATTATTACTTTAAATAGTCTATTACTATAGCACAGTGACCTCTGCCTGGCAATAGATCTAAATTGCAAACGTGTCATATGAAGAAGGGAAACTCCTTTTAATGCCTTGCCTTTCAAGACAGCATAGAAGCCTTATTTTTGGTATTCTGAGTTTAGGCAGTTCTCCGTCAACATGTTGGCCTTTTTCAAACCGCATGGAAAGTGTTCCCTTCAACCCTTTGTTAGTGTAAAAGGAAATTGAATTGGATTAATTTTGGATTGAAATGAGCTGCCACGAGTCAGAGTGTATCCCACACTTTTGGTAAGGCTTATCGGTGATACAGACGCATAATTTCTTAACCTTTCAACCCCATTGTTTTTTGCTTAATTTCATCCTTTTTCCTCTTAATATACTGTATTTTTGTAAGGCAACTGTTACTGAGTTTTTTCCGAACAGTTTATTTGAAGGGAGAAGACACTAATGAGTTAACCAATAGTTTCCTGATTTCTCGTGGTCTGTCTGCATATGCTTATGAAGATGCCTGTGGATTGTACAAAACTTCCAGAAGAAAGTAGGAAATGTCTCAGTAGTTTCTGGTCCAGGTTTTGACTTATGGTCTGGTTCCCATTAGTAGCTGTTTATATGCCTCTGGGACATGTGCCAGTTTATTGATTATGCTAATAAGTTGTCCCACCATCAAGGCATATGTGCTTCTGATTTGAAAGTCATTTCTGTTGGAGGTTGTTTTGCTTCTTTGTTTTTACCATTGAGGTATTGTTCCATCGGAAAAAATAACCAAAACATTTTCTGGAAAAGACTATATTTTTGACAAGCAAAAAGTTCTCTGTGCCTAGACATGTTCCTCTTATGATTTTGTTAATCATATTAGATGACAGGTTTAACCACTCTGCAAAACAGATTCAGCTTTTTGCCTTTAGGAAGCTGTTTCTTGGGTTTTATGTGACCTAAACGAATGCTTAGATGGAGGAAGTGATATGTGATAATGTGCTATTTATTGTTTCCTAATTAAAGCAGCTAACATGTACCACTCCTAAAGGTTTTTTTCCTTTCTTTTTGTTTTTTTTTTTTTTTCTAATTCTCACTCTTCAGGAAAGTCTCTCATGATAAATAAAGCAGCTCTTCACCCATCATTTTCCCAAAAGACCAAACACCTGCCTACTTTCCCAGCAAGGAACAAGAAGTCATTTTTGTTTTCGTTTTTTTTTTTCCAGTGAGTCCCTGTAGTCAGAATGACAGAGGAAAAGATTAGTTGGCTTGCATTGTAAGCTATATTTAGGGTGAAAACATTGTAGTATAAAATATTGTGGCTACTTCTTATAAATATGCAATGTTCTATCGGGCTTTTGTGATAGTACTGTGTTTCCATACAATGGAGCTCTCCAGCTTGACCGTATTGATTTTATTCATTTTTTTTTAAATTTAGGACTTCAGTCTTCAAGTGGAGTGGTACTAAGTAGGTGGGAAAAACGTGGAGCATTGTCAGTGTTTGTGTGCTTTTTCCTGTGAGTAGAAGAAACACTTGTGCTGAGAAGTTGAAAATATAATCATTCTTTGTTTAATCAAGCTGCCAAGTTTCTGCCAAAATATTAATGTTAATTAAAAGCCTGTTATTAATTTAAAAGAGAAACAGGAAGAAAATTTTCTGCCAATTTATGAAAGATTTAATTATGAAATATTAGATGGATATCCTTCCATCCTGAAGTCCTCTCTTTATTCCTAGCACAAAGTCACTGTTGATCCAAAGGAACCATTTTCCAGTGAGAAGGTAGGTCAGGATTCATACCCTTTTGGTCCAAGGTCCTTCTTTGGAGCACAAGGTCTCTGCTGTGGAAGAGCTTTTTAAATTATGGACAATCGATCATTGTGATGTGAGCAAATTCAAGCAAATGCATATGATAAAACACTGATACAGTCAAACACCTTCTGATTAAACAACCTTCAGAGGGTAACAGCCTTAAGTCACTACCAAACTCAGCTGGGTATGAATTGGTGACCTAAAGGTGAAAGGCTTTTAGCCCCTAAACTCCAGGCATTGATTTCTAATTCTCTTGTGAAATCAATCCTGTGACACAGATATATTGAGTCACCTCCTGGCTGCCCCGACTCCCCTGACCTTTGTCCTCTCTATAATGTATGGAAGAATATTTAATGCAACTTGTTTATGAAACAAGCTGTGCTCCCTCTCAGCTGCTGCCTCAGCCCATGGCATGTGAAGGGGGCATTCAGAGAAGGAGGAGGATGAAATGTTTGGGTTCTCAGTGTTACTCAATCTGCCACATAAAAAGTGCTGTGAGCAGGGTTGGTGGAGGCCTTCAAGAAGTAATGACTGAACAGCATTTTATTGCACTGGAATTACAAGAGCATATGTTCTATCTGTGATGTCAGGGCTGAGCTGCATTAATGAAGCAGTGGCTGTCATCAAAGAGTGTCAGTCAGAGGGAACAGGATGGAAGAGGGTGTGGGCAGGAGCTTGCAAGAAAGGACTGAATCTCACTCAGAGGGGCTGGGGAAGGTTGAGGTGAAAGATCATAATTTGATTTAAAAGGAAGATTAAAAAATAAACTTATAAAATGTTCTTCAAGGAATTTTCAAAACCAGGGAACAATTTAGATCTGTTTAATCCTTTCTAGGCCTCACCTGTATGCTATATGTGGTGTAAACTAATTTTCCAGTAGGTGCTGCAAAGTAAAAAATAGGTGGTTAGGACAAAAGGTTATTTCAGGTAGAAGTTACTGCTGAATCTGGTTTAGACAAATGATAATTTACAAAAGTGATTTGAAGACCTGAAGTCTAAATGAAAAGATTTTGTGTTCACTGTCCAACCTCAGTTGAACAAATACTTCTACATGTGGTCAAATTGGTGGACGCTCCCAGCAAAATGATAAAACCTAAGAAGTGTACATTTGGAAAATGAAAAAGTGTCAGTTTGAAAACACATAGGGTCTGGTATGTGGCAACCGGGTGAAAATTGCAGTGCTGCTGGTGGTGATGCTCAATGTGCTGCCAAATGTATGGGAAGTTTTTGTTTACTAGCAGAAGCATTTTTCATGATTTCTTAATTGGCATAAAATGTGTGCAAACTCTACATCTTTCTCCACATCCGTTCTCATTTTGTTTCCTTTTGTTGTTGCTTTTATTGCAGCTACTCAAGGCTCTGTGATGTTAGACAGATGCTTTTGTGCTGACTGATATAACACAGAGGATTC
>NW_026138667.1:0-16583 GCF_025592945.1 Manacus candei
GGTAAATCCCGCCCCGCCCCGAGGCATTTTTGGCGCGCACGGAATTTGCCTCTGATTGGCTGAGGGTGAAGGGCGGGGCCAAGCCCTTCCCCCGGGCACTGATTGGCTGAGGCGACTGTCAGCCCGGGGTGGGCGGGGCGGATGTGAGCGGAGGGGCGGGGCCAGCGCTGATTGGGCGGGGAGGCACTTCCGGCGGAAGCGGCGCGTGAGGGAGAGACCGGGAACGGAACCGGGACCGGGAACAGGGAACGGGAACAGGGAACGGGGAGCGGGAACACGGAACGGGACCATGAACATCCGCAACGCGCGGGTGGGCGGCCCGGGGGGTAACCGGGGACTGGGGGGGGTCTGGGAGGGGGTCAGCCGGGCCTCGGGGATCCCGGGGGAACCGGGGGTCGGGGAGGGCCCTGAGGGGGATCCCCGGCCTGGAGTAGCGGGAACCGGGGGCACGGGGGGGCTCTGAAGGGGGTCCCGGGTCTCAGGGAGGGGGAACCGGGGTCTGGGGCGGGGGGGGGTCTGAGGTCGGTACCGGGCCTTTTGGGGGGCTCTGAGGGGCGTCCGGCGCCTCTGGGAGGGGGGTGTGGGGTCTCACGGGGGGGGTCTAGAGCAGGACATGGGGCTCCTGGGGGGGTCCCGGGGTCTCGGGGAGGGCCGATCTGGGGGTTCTCACGGGGGGGTCTGAGGGCAACACCGGGCTCTTGGAGGGGTCTGACGGGGGTCGCGGGTGTCCAGCGAGGGGCAGCCGGGATCCCCCGGGGTGGTTGGGGGGGGGTCCCGGGCCCTCGGGAGGGCTCTGAAGGCCCCCCCGTGCCCCCCAGCCCGAGGACCTGATGAACATGCAGCACTGGCAACCTGCTGTGCCTGCCCGAGAACTACCAGATGAAGTATTACTTCTACCACGGCTCTCCTGGCCCCAGGTGGGGCCTGGACCTCCCCCCGGGATACCTGGAACCCCCCCCCCGGGATACCTGGGAAACCCCCCCCGGGATACCTGGAACCCCCCCTTGGGACACCTGGAATCCCCCTGGATCCCCCCTGGACATCCAGACCCACCCCCAGGGCCCCCCCAGTTCTCCTCCCGGGACATGAGGCCCCCCCCCGGAATCCCCCCCAGGGTACCTGGATCCTCCTCCCTGGGACACCTGGATCCTCCCCCAACCCCTGTCCCAAATTCCTGCCTCTGGAACACCCGGGGTCTCCCCCTCCCCCCCCCCTGCCGGGGCCCCTGGAACCCCCCCTGTCACCTGGATCCTCCCCCAGGCCCCTGCATTGCCCCCCCCCCTCCTCCCTTCCCACCTGGATCCCCCCTGGGAACATGGGGATCCTCTCTGGGATACCTGGACCCCCCCTTCCTCCCTGACCTCTGTGCACCCCCCATGCCCCCCTGACTCCTGTGCCCCCCTATGCCCCCCCTTGTTCCCTCCCTGACCCCTGTGCCCCCCCTGTGCCCCCCCTGACCCCTGTGCCCCCCCCTGACCCCTGTGCCCTCCCTGACCCCTGTGCCCTCCCTGACCCCTGTGCCCCCCCTGACCCCTGTGCCCCCCCTGACCCTGTGCCCTCCCTGACCCCTGTGCCCCTCTGTGCCCTCCCTGTGCCCCCCCGACCCCTGTGCCCCCCTTGTTCCCCCCCTGAGCCCTGTGCCCCCCTGTGCCCCCGTGTGCCCCCCCGACCCCTGTCCCCCCCAAACCCTGTGCCCCCTTGTGCCCCCCTGTGCCCCCCCTATGCCCTCCCTGACCCCAGTGCCCCCCGTGACCCCAGTGCCCCCCTGTGCCCCCCCGTGCCCCCCCGTGCCCCCTGACCCCAGTGCCCCCCTGTGCCCCCCCAGTGCCCCCCTGTGCCCCCCCCGTGCCCCCCCCTGTGCCCCCCTGACCCCAGTGCCCCCCTGACCCCAGTGCCCCCCTGTGCCCCCCTGACCCCAGTGCCCCCCTGTGCCCCCCCGTGCCCCCCCTGTGCCCCCCTGTGCCCCCCTGTGCCCCCCTGACCCCAGTGCCCCCCTGTGCCCCCCCCAGCTCTCGTACATCGCCGAGGACGAGAACGGGAAGATCGTGGGCTACGTCCTGGCCAAGATGTGAGTGTGGCTGGGGGGGCCCCTGCCCCCCCTTAGCCCGGCTTTGGGGGGCTCTGGGGGGTGTTCCCGAGGGGATTTGGGGGTCTCAGCCCCCCCCCGACCCTCCCCCCATCCTCGTGCAGGGAGGAGGACCCCGATGACGTCCCCCCATGGGACACATCACGTCCCTGGTAAGGGGGGAGGGGGGGAATTTGGGGGGTCCTGGGGGGGCTTGGGGGGCTCTTGGAATAGGGAAGAGGGTCTGGGGGCTCCTTGAGGGTCTTTGGGGTCACTTGAGGGGTTCTGGGGTGTTTCTTCAAGGGCTCCTTGAGGAGTCTGGGGGGCTCCTGGAGGGGCTCTGAGGGTTTGGGGGCTGTTCTGTCGAGCAGTGGGGGGTGATCTGGGGGGGGTCTCAGGAGTTTTTGGGGTCCCCCATCCCATTTTTGGGCCCCCCTCCAGGCCGTGAAACGCTCCCACCGGCGCCTGGGTGGGTTTGGGTGCCCTGGGAGGGTTTTTGGGGTCCCCCACCCCATTTTTGGGGTCCCCAGGCCATCAAACGCTCCCACCAGCACCTGGGTGGGTTTGGGTGCCCTGGGAGGGTTTTTGGGGCCCCCCCCCCATTTTTGCGGTCCCCCCCCCATTTTTGGGGCCCCCCCACCCCAATTTTTGGGGTCCCCCACCCCATTTTTGGGGTCCCCCACCCCATTTTTGGGGTCCCCAGGCCGTCAAATGCTCCCACCGGCGCCTGGGTGGGTTTGGGTGCCCTGGGAGGGTTTATGGGGCCCCCCACCCCATTTTTGGGGTCCCCCATCCCATTTTTGGGGCCCCCCCACCCCGTGTTTGGCCCCCCCCCAGGCCGTCAAGCGCTCGCACCGGCGGCTGGGGCTGGCCCAGAAGCTCATGGACCAGGCGTCCCGGGCCATGATCGAGAACTTCAACGCCAAGTACGTGTCGCTGCACGTCCGCAAGAGGTGAGACCCCCAGAGCCCCCCAGAGCCCCCCCAGAGCCCCCCCGAATCACCAACCCAGCCCAGAGACCCCCCTGAACCACCAGCCCACCCTCAGAACCCCCCAAAATAACCTTCCCCTCCCGTCCCTGGGCAGCAACCGGGCGGCTCTGCACTTGTACTCCAACACCCTCAACTTCCAGTGAGTCGGGGGGGGGGCCGGGGGGGCGTCTGGGGAGGGATTGCAGGGGGCTGAGGGGGATTTTGGCGCCTGAGGGGGAGTTTGGGGGGTCTGAGGCGGTTCTGAGAGGGTTTTGGGGGGGCTGAGGGGAGGTTTGAGGGGTTCTGAAGGGGTTGTTGGGGGGGGGGGGGTTGGTGGGTTTTGGTGGATGTTTGGGGACTCTGAGAGGGGTCTGGGGGGATTTGGTGGGGTCTGAGGGGCTTTGGTGGGTTCTGGGGGGAGTCTGGGGGGCTTTGGTGAGGTCTGAGGGGGTTTGGTGGGTTCTGGGGGGGAGTCTGGGGGGCTTTGGTGAGGTCTGAGGGGGTTTGGTGGGTTCTGGGGGGCTTTGGGGAGGGACTGAGGGGGGTTCAGAGCAGCTCTGGGAGAGTTTTTGGCCACATAAGGACACAAAAAGGGGGATGGGTGGGGGGGGCACCCCAAAACCAGCCCCCCCCCCATCCCAAAAGCCCCTCCCCACGTGTGAGCCCCCCAAACTCCCCCAGGATCAGTGAGGTGGAGCCCAAGTACTACGCGGACGGGGAGGACGCCTACGCCATGAAACGGGACCTCACCCAGATGGCAGACGAGGTGAAGCCCCCCCGGGACCCCCCCGGACCCCCCCAGACCCTTTTGGGGAGGGGAGGCTCTTCCAACCCTCGTTGCCCCCCCAGTAACCCCCTGCCCCCCCCCCCAGCTGAGGAAGCAGGTGGAGCAGAAGGAGCGGGGGCGGCCCCCGGCCCCCACCGACCCCCCCCGGGGCGGGGAGGGGGTCTGCGGGTCTGGGGGAGCCCCCCCGCACCCCCCCTCGGGCCCCCCTCCCCACGAGGACGGGGGGGGGCGACAGCAAAGACGTGAGCGAGGTGAGCGAGACCACCGAGAGCACCGACGTCAAGGACAGCTCCGAGGCCTCCGACTCCGCCTCGTAGGGACCCCCGGGGCCCCCCCGAATCCCTGCGGCCCCCCCAGAGCCCTGGGACCCCCCTCGGTGCTGGGGGGGGCAATAAAGCCGCTCCCTCTCCGGCCTGTGCAGTGTCTCTGTGTGTGGCCCCGGTCCGGGGGGGCTCGCGGTGCTGGGCAGGGGTGGGGGGTTAATTTGGGGGCGTCCGGGGGGGTGAAATGAGGTCTCGACCCCTTTTTCCCCCCAAAAAACGGAGGGGGCACCGGGAAGGGGGCGGGGGGGGGCGGGGCTTCGCCGGGTCACGCCCCCGGCGCTGCCGGTGGGCGGTGCCGAGCGCGGTGCCGGGGCGTGGCCTCGGCTCCTCCCCCGCTCTCTGATTGGCGCGGGCGTGGCCTCCCCGCGCGCTCATTGGCCGGGACGCGCAGTGACGGCGCCGCCATGCGGGCGGAGCGGCCGCGGCTGCTGAGCCGGGCCGAGGCGCTGGCGCTGGGCCGGGAGCGGGGCCCGGACCCGGAGCGGGGCCCGAGCGGGGCCGGGGCGGCGGCGGCGGGGCCCGAAGCGGGCCCGGACACGGACACGGACACGGACAGGGGCTGGCGCCACGCCTGCCACGTGCTGCTGCACGCGCCGCTGCCCCCCGGGGCGCCGCCGCCCCGACACGCCGTGCTGGTGAGTGCGGGGGGGCGGCGGGGACGGGCACCGGGCCGAGGGGGGACGGGAAGGGGGTCCCGCCGCTGACACCCCCCGTCCCCGTACGGGCGGGTTCCCGGGGCTGTGCCCGCAGATACGGCCCCGGGGGGCGTTTCGGGGTCCCGGGAGGGGTTCCCGGTTCTAACCCCCCCCTGTCCCCGTCTCCCAGATGCAGCTGCGGGCCGGGTTCCCGGGGGGGTTCCCGCTACCGCCCCCCCCCTTGTCCCGCAGCTGCAGCTGCGGTTACCGGCGGGTTCGGGGCCCCGGGGGGGCGGTTCGGGTTCCCGGGGGTGTCCCGGGGGCATTCCCGGGGATGTCCCGGTCCCGAGCCCTCGTTGCCGTCCCCGCAGATGCAGCTGCGGTTCGACGGGCGGTTCGGGGTCCTGGGGGGGCGGTTCAGGGTTCCGGGGGGCGGTTCGGGTTCCGGGGGGGCGGTTCGGGGTCCCGGGGGTGTCCCGGTCCCATTCCCGGGGTGTCCCGGTCCCGAGCCGTCGTTGCCGTCCCCGCAGATGCAGCTGCGGTTTGACGGGCGGTTCGGGTTCCCGGGGGGGCTGGCGGAGCGCGGGGAGTCCCTGGAGGCGGCCCTGGAGCGGGAGCTGCGGGAGGAGCTGGGCCCGGGGGCGGCCGCGCTGCGGGTCCGGCCCGGAGACCACCGGGGGGCGAGGGCGTGGCCACGCCGCGGGGGCGGGGCCTCCGGTGAAGGGGCGGGGCTGGTGACGCACCTGTACGAGCGGCGGCTGCGATTGGAGGAGCTGGAGCGGATCGAGAGGGGCGGGGCCAGGGCGGCAGAGCACGGGCTGGAGGTGGGGGGGGACCGGAGTGGGAACGGGGGGGGGAATGGGAATGGGGATGGGAACGGGGGGGACCGGAGTGGGAACGGGAATGGGAACGGGGATGGGGGGAATGGGAATGGGGGGAATGGGGATGGGGGAGAATGGGAATGGGAACGGGGGGGACGGGAATGGGAATGGGAATGGGGATGGGGATGGGGGGGGAATGGGGATGGGGGGGAACGGGAATGGGAACGGGAATGGGGATGGGAACGCGGGGGACGGGAATGGGAACGGGAATGGGAATGGGGGGAATGGGAATGGGAACGGGAATGGGGATGGGAATGGGGGGAACGGGAATGGGGGGAACGGGAATGGGAATGGGGGGAATGGGAATAGGAACGGGACTAGGGGGAATGGGAATGGGAGTGGGAATGGGGGGACGGGAATGGGAATGGGGGGAATTGGGAATGGGAATGGGGGGAATGGGAATGGGAGTGGGGGGGACGGGAATGGGGGGACGGGAATGGGAGTGGGGGGGACGGGAATAGGGATGGGGGGGGAATGGGAATGGGAACGGGAATAGGGGGAATGGGAATGGGAGTGGGGGGGAACGGGAATAGGGATGGGGGGACACCGGGAATGGGGGGAACGGGAATGGGAATGGGGGGAACGGGAGGGGGAACGGGAATGGGAACGGGGGGGAACGGGAATGGGAATGGGGGGGGCGGGAATGGGGGGAATGGGAATGGGAGTGGGGGGAACGGGAATGGGGGGACACCGGGAATGGGAATGGGGGGGAATGGGAATGGGGAGAACGGGAATGGGAATGGGGGGGAATGGGAATGGGGGGGACACCGGGAATGGGGATGGGGGGGAATGGGAATGGGGGGACACCGGGAAGGACACCGGGAATGGGGGGAGGGGTCCGGGCACCTGCGGGGGGTCTGAGGGGGAGGCAGGTGAGGGTGGGGGGTGATGGTTGATGTGGGGGAGGGGTTGGGGGTGTCTATGGGGGTCTGGGGGTGCTGAGGTGGGGGATGGGCTCGATCTGGGCCCCTCCCTCTGTCTGTGGGGCTGGGGGGGGTCCCTGTCCCTGTGGGGGGGTCACTCTGGGTGTGTCCCTGTCCCCGTGGGGATGTCCCCGTGGGGGTGTCCCTGTGGGTGTGTCACTCTGGGGGGGGGGTCCCTGTCCCTGTGGGGGGGTCACTCTGGGTGTGTCCCCATGGGGGTGTCACTCTGGGGGTGTCACTCTGGGGGTGTCACTCTGGGTGTGTCCCTGTCCCCGTGGGGATGTCCCCATGGGGGTGTCCCTGTGGGGGTGTCACTCTGGGGGGGTCCCTGTCCCTGTGGGTGTGTCCCTGTGGGGGTGTCCCTGTGGGGGGATCCCTGTCCCTGTGGGTGTGTCCCTGTGGGGGTGTCACTCTGGGGGTGTCACTCTGGGTGTGTCCCTGTGGGGGTGTCCCCGTGGGTGTGTCCCCATGGGGGTGTCCCTGTGGGGGTGTCCCCATGGGGGTGTCACTCTGGGTGTGTCACTCCGGGGTCCCCCTCCCGCAGGTGCAGGGGCTGGTCCGGGTTCCCCTCGGGGGGGGTCTCGGGCCCTTCCTCCGGAACCGCTTCGCGGGGGACGCGCGGGAGCAGCTCCTGGGGGCCCTCCCGGCCCTCGGCATCGACCCCCCCCACACCGAGGAGCCCCCCCCCGCAGTGAGAACCCCCCAACCCCCCCCCCCGGGGCCGGGGCAGCCCCTCCCCTCGCAGTGAGAACCCCCCAAACCCCCCCCCGGGGCCGGGGCAGCCCCTCCCCCCGCAGTGAGAACCCCCCAAAACCCCCCCCCGGACCCGCGGGGGGGGGGCTGCAGTTCAGGGGGGAGCCTTTGTAACCCCAATAAATCTTTATTATAATATATTTTTAGATATAAAAAGGAAACTTTACAAGTTTTTTAACCCAAAATGTACAAAAATGGTCAGAAAACGGTTGGGGGGGGAGGGGGGGGGGGAACTGGGGGGCCGCCCCCCGGGGTGTGGGGATGGGGGGGATTTTGGGGGAGTTCAAGGCCTTCAGACACCCTGAGCTGTGTTGGGGCCCCCCCAGCCCCTCGGTACCCGCAATGCCCTGGGGGGGGGGGGGGGCAGCCCCCCCAAATCAGGTCCTGCCCCCGGCGGGGTCCATCCGTCCCTCGGGGGGGTCCTCGGCCAGAACCTCTTCCACACCACTGCCTGGGGGGGGCACAGATCAGCCCCCAGCAGGGACTGGGGGGCACCTGGGGGAGGCTTTGGGGTCCCCATGGGGGTGGGGGGTGTGGGTTTAGGGCCCCCTCTGGGTTTTGGGGTTCCCCCCTGGGTTTTACGGGAGGTTTTGGAGCCCCCCCGGGTTTGGAGGGGAGTTTTGGGGTTCCCCCCTGGATTCTCGGGGCTTTGGGCTCCCCCCGGGTTCTGAGGGTCTTTGGGCTCCCCCCGGGTTCTGGGGGTCTTTGGGCTCCCCCCGGGTTCTGGGGTCCCTCCGGGTTTGGAGGGGGGTTTTGGGGTTTACCCCCTGGATTTTGGGGGGTTTGGGTTCCCCCCGGGTTCTGGGGTGGTTCTGGGGTCCCCCTGGGTTTGGAGGGGGGTTTTGGGGTTCCCCCCTGGATTTTGGGGGGTTCTGGGGGGGTTCTGGGGTCCCCCTGGGTTTGGAGGGGGGTTTTGGGGTTCCCCCCTGGATTTTGGGGGGTTTGGGGGGGTTCTGGGGGGATGTCACTGACCGTCCCCATCGTCGGGGATCTCCTGCACGTCCTCGTCGTCGTCCTCGATCAGCACACAGTCCTCGCCGCTCTCACTGCGGGCGGGGGGGAGGCTTTGGGGTCCCCCCAGGGCCCCCCCGACCCCCCCCAGACCCGCAGGGCAACACTCACCTGTCGGGGGGGCCCCCCTGACCCCCCCGACCCTCAGGGACCACTCATCTGTCGGGGGGGGGCCCTGACCCCCCCTGACCCCTCAGACCCTCACTCTCCTGTTGGGGGGCCCCCCTCTGACCCCCCCAACCCCCCAGACCCTCACTCACCTGTCGGGGGCCCCCCCTGACCCCCCCGACTCCCCCTGACCCCCTCAGACCCTCAGGCCTCACTCACCTGTCGGGGGGCCCCTCTGACCCCCCCTGACCCCCCAGACCCTCACTCACCTGTCGGGGGGCCCCTCTGACCCCCCCTGACCCCCCAGACCCCCACTCACCTGTCGGGGGGGGCCCTCGGCCCCCTCCCCCAGCAGGTAAAACTGGAGCGGGTTGGGCCAGAGCTCCTCCTTGATGATCTGGGGGGACAGGGGGGTCACTGGGAGCACTGGGGGGGCACTGGGAGCACTGGGGTCACTGGGAGCACTGGGGGGGCACTGGGAGCACTGGGGGGGCACTGGGAGCACTGGGGTCACTGGGAGCACTGGGATGGTCACTGGGAGCACTGGGGGGGGCACTGGGGGCACTGGGGGGTCACTGGGAGCACTGGGGGGTCACTGGGAGCACTGGGGGGTTACTGGGAGCACTGGGAGGGTCACTGGGAGCACTGGGGGGGGTCACTGGGAGCACTGGGAGGGTCACTGGGAGCACTGGGGGGGTCACTGGGATGGTTACTGGGAGCACTGGGGGTCACTGGGGGGTCACTGGGAGGGTCACTGGGAGCACTGGGAGGGTCACTGGGAGCACTGGGGGTCACTGGGATGGTTACTGGGAGCACTGGGGGTCACTGGGAGGGTCACTGGGAGCACTGGGAGGGTCACTGGGAGCACTGGGGGGTCACTGGGGGGTCACTGGGGGGTCACTGGGAGCACTGGGGGTCACTGGGATGGTTACTGGGAGCACTGGGGGTCACTGGGAGGGTCACTGGGAGCACTGGGATGGTCACTGGGAGGACTGGGGGGTCACTGGGGGGTCACTGGGAGCACTGGGAGGGTCACTGGGAGCGTCACTGGGGGGTCACTGGTAGGGTCACTGGGAGCACTGGGAGGGTCACTGGGGGGTCACTGGGAGCACTGGGGGGGTCACTGGGAGGGTCACTGGGAGCACTGGGGGGTCACTGGGAGCACTGGGGGGGTCACTCGGGGGTCACTGGGGGGGTCACTGGGGGGTCACTGGGAGGGTCAGTGGGGGGTCACTGGGAGCACTGGGAGGTCACTGGGAGCACTGGGGGGTCACTGGGAGCACTGGGGGTTACTGGGAGCACTGGGGGGGTCACTGGGAGCACTGGGGGGTCACTGGGAGCACTGGGGGTTACTGGGAGCACTGGGGGGGTCACTGGGAGCACTGGGGGGTCACTGGGATGGTCACTGGGGGGTCACTGGGGGGGTCACTGGGAGCACTGGGGGGGTCACTGGTAGGGTCACTGGGAGCACTGGGAGCACTGGGGGGGTCACTGGGAGGTCACTGGGATGGTCACTGGGGGGTCACTGGGGGGGTCACTGGGAGCACTGGGGGGTCACTGGGAGCACTGGGAGGTCACTGGGAGCACTGGGGGGTCACTGGGAGCACTGGGGGTTACTGGGAGCACTGGGGGTCACTGGGGGGTCACTGGTAGGGTCACTGGGAGCACTGGGAGCACTGGGGGGTCACTGTGGGGTCACTGGGGGGGTCACTGGGAGCACTGGGGGGGTCTCTGGGCTCACCTCGGCCACCCGGTCCCCCGCGGGGAAACTGTGATCCCCAAACCAGGCGAAGAAGCTGCGGGGGCCGGGGGGGGCCCTTGTGGGGCCGGGCCCGGGGGTCCTGCCCCTGCCACCACCGGATGGGGGTCGAGTGGGACACCAGGTGACCTGGGGGGGGACACACGGGGGGTCACTGGGGGAGCCCCCCCTGCACCCAAAGGGGGCTCAAATAAACCAGCTGGGGGGGGGGAGCCTTCGCACCCCAAATTTGGGGGTCCCAGGGCTGGTTTGGGGACCCTTCTCACCCCAAATTTGGGGGTCCCAGGGTTGGTTTGGGGACCCTTCTCACCCCAAATTTGGGGGGTCCCAGGGCTGGTTTGGGGGACCCTTCTCACCCCAAATTTGGGGGTCCCAGGGCTGGTTCTGGGGACCCTTTGCACCCCTAGTTTGGGGGTCCTAGGTGTGGTTTGAGGGACCCTTCTCACCCCCACTCTGGGGGTCCCAAGGCTGTTTTTGGGGACCCTTCTCAGCCCCACTCTGGGGGTCCCAAGGCTGTTTTTGTGGACCCTTCTCAGCCCCAATCTGGGGGTCCTAAGGCTGGTTTTGGGGACCCTTCTCACCCCAAATTTGGGGGTCCCAGGGCTGGTTCTGGGGGACCCTTCTCAGCCCCACTCTGGGGGTCCCAAGGCTGTTTTTGTGGACCCTTCTCAGCCCCACTCTGGGGGTCCCAGGGCTGTTTTCGGGGCCCCCTCACCCACCAGAGGGGCCTCTCACGAACTCCTTGGCCACGACGTCGTTCTGGAAGTAGGGGTTGACGCTGAAGAAGAAGCGGATGCGGCACCCGAGGCGGCTCTGCCCGAACTCCTCCACCTGCAGGACCCACCTGTGTCACTTTTTGGGGGGGGGGTCCACACCACCTAACCCCCCTCCCCGGCCCCCCCGGGGCACCTGCAGGCTGGTCATGTAGCTCAGGGCGTCCTCGTCGCGGTCGCTGATCATGGCCGAGAGCTGCGGGTGGTTCAGGAACTGGGGGGGTCTGGGGTCAAGGAAAGGCGGCTCCGGAGGTTCCCGGGCGTGTCCCCCCCCCCCCGCCGGCCCCCCCCGAGGATACGGCGGTGACCCAGAAGCCGGGGATGTGCTGGATGAGGCGGTTGCGGCGCTGCAGGTGGGGCCGGCGCCGGAGCCCGAAGCGCGCGCGGAGCCGGCGGAAGGCCCGGGCCGCCTCCTCCTCCACGGCCTCGAGCTGCAGCTGCACGGCCTCCAGGGCCGCCAGGTACCGCCCCGGGCCTTCCTCGCCGTCCTCCTCCTCCTCCTCCTCCTCCTCCTCCTCGCCCACGGAGATCACCGCGCTCTCCTCGGCCTCCTGCACCTTGGGCAGCGGGACCCCCGGCGGGTCCGGGACCTCCACGGGCCCTGGGAGCCCCCCGGGCTCTGGGAGCCCAGGGCCGCCCCGGCTCTGCCCCACGCAGGCCATGGGGGGGGGCTGCAGGCCCCCCAGGACATCCCTGCTGGGCTCCAGGACATCCCTGCTGGGCTCCAGGACATCCCTGGTGGTCTCAGCGCTGGTCTCCAGCCCCTCCTTCTGCTCTCTGTCCCACGCCACGTGGCTGATAACGGTGCTCTCCAGGCTCCCCTTGGGCCTCACGGTGGGCTCCAGACCCCCCAGGATCTCCTCGGTGGTCTCCAGGCCCTCCCTGGGGGTCTCCAGGCCCCCGTTCCTGCTCCTTCCCCAATCCAAGCACTGGGTTCCCCCGGTCTCCACGCTCCCCTTGGCCCTCCCGGGGGTCTTCAGCCCGGCCTTGCGCCTGCTGGTGGTCTTCAGGCCCCCGCTGGGGAGGGGAACGTCGCTCTCCAGCCCCCCCCGGGCCTCGCTGGTGGTCTCCGAGCCCCCCTTGCTCCTCCTGCCCTGCTCCAGGCACCGGCTCACGGCCGTCTCCAGGCTCCCCCTGCGCCCGTTGGTGGTCCCTGGGACCTCCCTGCTGGGCTCTGGGCTCCCTTTGGATTCCAAGGGGGTCTCCAGGACCCCCCTGTCCTGCTCCAAGCAGGGGATAACACTGCTCTCCAGGTCCCCCACGGCCTCCCTGGTGCTCTCCAGGCTCTCCGGAACCTCCATGCTGGGCTCCAGCCCCCTGTTCTCTTGCTCCAGGCAGGGGGGGACGGTGGTGTCCGGGTCTCCTCTTGGATCCACGGCAGCCTTCAGCCCTTTCTTGGGAGGCTCCATCTCATCCCGGGGGGTCTCCATCTCATCCCGGGGGGTCTTCTTCTCATCCCCGAGGGTCTCCATCCCATTCTCGGGGGTCTCCAGCCCATCCTTTGGGGTTTCCATCTCATCCCTGGGGGTCTTCTTCTCATCCCCGAGGGTCTCCATGCCCTTCACTGGGGTCTCCAGCCCATCCTCGGGGGTCTCCATCCCCTTCACTGGGGTCTCCATCCCCTCTTTTGGGGTCTCCATCCCCTCCTTTGGAGTCTCCATCCCCTCCTCGGGGGTCTCCATCCCCTTCACTGGGGTCTCCATCCCCTCCTTTGGGGTCTCCATGCCCTTCACTGGGGTCTCCATCCCCTTCACTGGGGTCTCCATCCCCTCCTTTGGGGTCTCCATGCCCTTCACTGGGGTCTCCATCCCCTCCTTTGGGGTCTCCATCCCCTCTTTTGGGGTCTCCATCCCCTCCTCGGGGGTCTCCGGCCCCTCCCCTGCGCTCTCCGTTCCGCCGCCAGGGGGCGCTCTCGCGCCCCCGCCCCGCGCATGCCCAGACCCGCCGCCACCGCCCCGCGCGCGCGCGCCGCGGCCCTCACCGGGGTGGGGGGGGTGGGAGATCTCCCGGCGCGGGGGAACAGCGGCGGCGGGGCCCGTCCCGCTGCGCTCATCCAGGCGGCGGAGCTTGGCCGGGGACGGCAGGTCGGCCCCGGGCCCGGCCCCGCTCATGGCGCGGCGGCTCCGGGGCCGCGGCAGCGGCTGAGGGCGGCGGGGGGGGGAGGGGAAGGGAAGAAAAAGCGCGCGCGCCGCCGTGAGAGCCCCGCCCACCCCGCGCGTGCGCGCTACCCCTCCCCCGTCACCGGCCGGGTTGCCGTGGCGACGGGCGTCACGCGCGCAGGGCGGGAAGGCGACGGCCAATGGGAACGCTCGGCTTTAGCGGGCTCGGGGAAGCCCGGGAAAAGGGAGGGGCGGGGGGTTGCGCGCATGCGCAGAGCGGGGAGCGCACGTGCGGGCAGCGCGAGCGGCCCACCCCGAGGGGGCAGGCCACGCCCACCCCGTGAGGGGGCAGGCCACGCCCACCGCCCCTCTGAGGGGATTAAGGGGTCGGGGGGGGGGGGTGTCGAGGGAAGGGACCCCCCCAGGAGGGGCCGGGACCCCCTCGATGTCACCTGAGGGGGCCGGGACACACCCCACAGTGACCCCAAGTGAGCCGGGACCCCCCCCGCAGTTGAGTCCAGGTGGGCTGGGACCCACACCCTTAATGAGTCCTGAGGAGCTGGGACTCGCCCTCCCAATGTCACCCGAGGAGCCTGGACCCCCCCACCCCAGTGAGCCCAGGTGAGGTGAGACCCCCCCATCGAGGTCACCTGAGGAGCCTGGACCCCCCCCCCATGAGCCCAGGTGAGGTGAGACCCCCCCTCGAGATCACCTGAGGGGCCGGGACCCCCCCCGGTGAGCCCAGGTGAGGTCAATGTCACCTGAGGGGCTGGGACCCCCCCCCGGTGAGCCCAGGTGAGGTGAGACCCCCCCTCGAGGTCACCTGAGGAGCCTGGACCCCCCCACGGTGAGCCCAGGTGAGGTCAATGTCACCTGAGGGGCCGGGCCGGGCCCCCCCCCCCCGCAGTGACTCCAGAGGGGGGTCCCAGCTGCCTCCAAGGGGGCTCAGCACCCCCCCAGCCGCACCCATGGGGTGCAGGACCCCCCCCCAGGATTGTTATCATCCCCCCACATCCTCCTGACCCCCCCCAATTCCTCCCGGGATACTCGGGACCCCCCAGCTCCCCACCTGGACACGGCCCCCTCTGTCACACACACCCCGAAGGTGAGCCCCCCCCCCCCCCAAACCCCAGCCGGGTGCCAGAGTCCCCCCCACCCCGGGGGGGTCTGTTTGTCACCCCCGGGGCCCCCCCGTGACCTTTTTCGGGACCTTTCCCGGGGCAGGAAACGGCTGCGACAGCGATGGGGGGGGGGTGTGTGAAACCAGCCCCCCTCCCAGAACGGGCACGGACAACCCTCCCCTGCCCCCAAAACCCCCCCCCCCGAGCCCCCCCACGACAACAACGCGGGGCCACCATCGTTCCACGGCTGTATGTACACAGGGCCCCCAACACCCGGGGGGGGTCCCACGCGGGGACGGAGCCCCCCCCTCCAAACCCCGGGGGGGGCAGTTCGGGGGTGCCCACGACACGACTCACCCCCCCCTCCCCTCCCAGACCCGTTTTGGGGGGGGGTCCCACGTTCTCAGGGGTGAAACCCGGGGGGGTGCGAGCGAGCCTTTGGGCGGTGACAGTTTTTTTTGGGGGGGGGGGGGGGCGGGCAGTGACAATTTGGGGACACCCCCCCCCCCCCCTCACGTGAGCCAGGCCAGCGCCAGGTACAGCCCCAGGGCCAGCGCGGCCGTGGGACCCCCCCCGTCCCCCCCCCAGGCCACGGGCACCAGCACGGCCAGGGCCAGGACCACCCCGCAGCCCCGCAGGGCCCCCCCCAGCCCCCCCGCGCCCCCCCTGCCCCGGGGGGGCCGCGCGGGCACCACCAGCGCCCCCTCCAGCGGCCCCCCCCTGCCCAGCAGCACCGGGGGGCTGCGGCGGCCCCCCCCCCTCGTAGCGCAGGGCCATCTCGTTGGCCAGCGACGTGTTGGGGGCCCGCTCGGGGAAAGGGGGGCCCCCCCCGTGCCGCGGGGGGGGGTCGCTGTCGCCGGGGTCGCCCCCCCGCAGCCGGCGCAGGTGGGACAGGTAGAGCTGCTCCAGCTCCCGCGCCACCGCCTCGTCCTCGGCGGCCTGGGGGGGGCACGGGTTGGGGACCCCCCTTCCTGCGGGGGGGGGGGGGGGACACCCCCGTGCTCGGGGGGGCACCCCCAAATTTGGGGGGGGGGGGGGAGTTGGCTCACCTGTGCCGGGGGCGGTGACTCCGTGTCCGGGGGGGGCGCTGGGGAAGGGTCAGGCTCTGGGGGGGGGGGGAAGAGGGGTGAGGGACCCCCAAAATGGGGGGGACACCCCTAAAATCGGGGGGGACACCCCTAAACTCGGGGGGGTACCCAAAAGGGGGGGCCCCCTAAAGCGAGGGGGGCGATACGTACCTGGGCCGTGCTCGGGGGGGGGGGTGCTGCGCGTCCTCCGCCTCCTGCGGCCTTTGGGGGGGACAC
This sequence comes from Manacus candei, assembly GCF_025592945.1. Lineage (NCBI taxonomy): Eukaryota > Metazoa > Chordata > Aves > Passeriformes > Pipridae > Manacus > Manacus candei. Next base: position 15,514 of record NW_026138667.1, read on the forward strand.
GAGTTGGGGGGGGGTCACCGGGGGACCCAGAACGCCCCCAAATTAGGGGGGGGTGGGGAGGATCTGCTCCCCCCCCAAGAGCGTGACCCACATTCGGGGACCGAGGGGGGGCCGGAGGGGTCGGGCTCGCGCCACAGCCCCCCCCCCCCCCCCCCCCAATTTCGGGGGGCTCATGCTGGGGGGGGGGGGGGAGTTTGACCCCATTTCTGGGGGGGGGGTCCCTCATGCAGATTCCCCCCCCCCTCATCTCTTACCTGCCCTTCCCAGGCCTCATCCCAGCTCCCGAGGGGGGTGGGCGGCTCCCCCCCCGCGCCCCCCTCCCCTCCCGCCGGGGGGCCCCCCCCGCGCGCCGCCCCCCTGCCGCGGGGGTCCCAGGGCCGGTACTGGCGCAGGCGGGTCAGGGGCAGCCCCAGCGCGTCGGCGAACAGGACCCGCCGGGACCCCCCCCCGGGGGGCGCGGGGCCGGAGGGGTCCCCCAGCCCGGGGGGGGGCCCCGGGGGGGGGGCTCGGGGACCCCCGGGGGGGGCGGCGGGGGGGCCTCGGCCGGGAAGGGGAGCGGGAGGGGCGAGGCGGGCGGGGCCGGGGGGTCACGGGGGGCCGGGGGGGGGGTCCCGGGGGGCCGGGGGGGGGTCCCGGGGCGCGAGGGGGGCGGGGAGGGCCCCCCCCCGCGCGGGGCACGCCGGGAGTCCGGCCAGGGGGGGGGAGCCGGGGCGGAGGCGGGAGCGCGGGCCATGGCGGAGGGGCGGGGCCTGGCCCGGGAATGGGCGGGGCCATGGTGGAGAGGCGGGGCCATGGTGGGAGGGGCGGGGCCTGGCCAGGGGAATGGGCGGGGGCATGGTGGAGGGGCGGGGCCTGGCCAGGGGAATGGCGGGGCCATGGCAGAGGGGCGGGATCTGACCCAGGGAATGGGCGGGGCCATGGCGGGGGGGCGGGGCCTGCGGGTGAAGCGAGGGCGGGGTCTAAGAGAATGGGCGGGGTCGATGCGGTGGGGGGGCAGGGTTGTTGCGAGGGGGCGGGGCCCGACGGAATGGGGCGGGGGCTGCTGAATGGGCGGGGGCGGGGCCTGAGGG
>NW_026138668.1:0-27230 GCF_025592945.1 Manacus candei
GGAGGGGGGGGACCACCAATAAAAACTCGAAGGTTATTAAAGGAGCAATGCTTGAAGTGGGCCCTCCTTAAAGGGGCAATATCTGCATTGAGGGTTCTCCTTAAAGGAGCAACCTCTGAAGTGGTGGGGCCTCCTTAAAGGGGCAGCATCTGAGCGGGGTCCTCATTAAAGGGGCAACGTTTGAGGCGGGGTCCTGCTTGAAAGGACTCGTGACACAACGCCAGGTTTTTTACCCAAAACCACTTTAATTCCCCTCGGGGTGGGGCAGGGGCCGTAATGACATCACCCCGATGACGTCACGCGCGGGGTCCAACAGCGAAGGGCGCGGCCGGCAGGGGGCGCTGCCGCTCCCCGCACAGCTCCAGCCAATGGGGACGCACGAAGGTCAGTGAGGGGCGGAGCTCCAGCGCCTGGGGGTGGAGCCAAGGGTTGGGGGCAGGGCTGACAGGAGAGGCCCCACCCCTCACCCGGTGGCCACACCCACCTCCTGGAAGGCCCCGCCCACCCCAAGGTCCCCCCAGGACCCACCTCCTCGAGGGCGGGGGTCCCAGTCCTGGGCGGGTTCACCACGTGGGTCACTGAGTCGTCCAGGGAGGGGGACAGGGTGCTGTGTGGGGCAGAGCAGACCAGTATGGACCAGTACGGACCAGTACAGACCAGTACTGACCCACACAGACCCCTTTAAACCCCCCCCCACCAGTACAAACCAGTACAGACCCCTTTAAACCCCCCCACACCAGTACGGACCAGTACGGACCAGTACTGACCCACACAGACCCCTTTAAACCCCCCCCATCAGTACAAACCTGTATCACTCTAACAGACCCTCCCAATTTCCCCCAATTCCCTCCCAGTGCCCCCCAGTGCTCCCAAACCCCCCCAGTGCCCCCAAACCCCCCCAGTGCCCCCAGTCTGACCCCCCAAACCCCCCCCAAACCCCCCCGGTGCCCCCCTCTGACCCCCCGAAGGCGATGACGAGCCGTCTCAGCCGCCGCCCCTCCCCCTCCGGGAAGTCCCCGTGCAGGAAGAAGGTTTTGTCCTCAAAAAAGTCTGTGGGGGGAGGGGCAGGGTCAGAAATTGGAGGGTCCTGGGGGTGGGGGAGGGGCGGGGGGAGGGGCACCCACCGGGTAGGGGGGGGGATGGGCTCCTCGGGCCCCTCCCCCTCCTCGCTGTTCTCCTCGGTGGAGCCTCCGTAGGGGTCGTCCCTGGGGTGGGGGAGGGGTCAGGGGGCGTGGCCAGTTTGACCCCACCCCCTCCCCACCCCCCAATAAACTCACTGCTCCGATTGGCTGTCGCTGTCACCTGACTCGGGGGGCGTGGCCGGGGCTGTGGCAGGTGGTGGGGGGGTGGGAGGTGGCCCCGCCCCTTTTTTTGCGTTGGGGGATGGGCGGGGCCGTGGAGGGGGTGGGGCGTCCTCAGGCTCCTCCTCCTCCTCCTCCTCCTCACTGCCCGAGGAGGCGGAGCCGTCCAGGAGGTACCTGAGGGGGGAGGGGCAGGGAGGCCACGCCCATCGTGGGTGTGTCATTTTATCCCTCCCGTGCACAACCTTCCCCCCTCCCCTCTGCCCCCCCCTTTACCCCGCCCCCAGTGTCTGAGTACCCAGGTGTGGGTGTGTCCCCACAGCACAGGTGTGTCCCCCCAGGTGTGTCCCTGTCCCCAGGTGTTCCCCCCCAGGTGTGTCCCATGGTACAGGTGTGTCCCCCCAGGTGTGTCCCTGTCCCCAGGTGTGTCCCTGTCCCCAGGTGTCCCCAGGTGTGTCCCATGGCACAGGTATGTCCCCCCAGGTGTGCCCAGGTGTGCCCAGGTGCTCCCCCCCAGGTGTGTCCCCCCCCCAGGTGTGTCCCCCCCCAGGTGTGCCCAGGTGCCCCCAGGTGTCCTTACGGGCCGCAGGGCAGCCTCCTCTGCTCCCTCTGGCAGTCCCAGACCCAGTCGGGCCCCACCACGACCCCCCCGAGCTGCCGGGCCCGGGCGGCCTTGGGGGTCCTGGGGAAGGCGCACCTGTGGGGGAGAGGAGGGGTCAGGGGGGTCACCGGGGGGTCACCTGGGGGCGGGAGGGGCCCGGGGGTGTCCCTTACACCAGGTGGGTGCTGTCGGGGGTCCAGTCGGGCCGGTACTGGGCCCCCATGGCCACGGCGGGCCGCGCGGATCTGCCCCCGCAGGGGGTTCTGGAACCCGCTCAGCACCAGCACCACCCCCCCCAGCACCGCGCCCCCGGGGCTCCGGGGGGGCCCGGGGGGGGCCCGGGGGGGCCCCGAGGCCCGGGGGGACCGGGGGGGCTTGGGCTGCTTGGGGGGGGCGGTGCCGTTGGTGCTGGGGGGGGGGCGGCGCTTGGGGGGCTGCGGGAGAGAAAGGGGGGTCAGGGGGGGTCAGGGGGGGTTTGGGGGGTCCCCCCGTATTTGGGGGTCCCCTCGGGGGGGGTGGGGGGTCCTTACCTTGGGGGAGGAGCCTGCACCGGCCTGGAAGGATGTTTAGGAGGAGTTGGGGGCCCCAGAATGAATTTGGGGGGTCCCAGGGAGGGGTTTCAGCCCCCCCTGGGTTTGGGGGTCCCCTCAGGGGGGTTTTTTGGGGGTGGGGGTCCTTACCTTGGGGGAGGAGCCTGCACCGGCCTGGAAGGATGTTTAGGAGGAATTGGGGGACCCCTGAGTTTGGGGGTCCCCTCAGGGGGGTTTTTTGGGGTGGGGGGTGGGGTCTTACCTTGGGGGCGGAGCCTGCGCTGGCCTGGAGGGAGATTTTGGAAGAACTGGAGGGTCCCCCCTGTGTTTGGGGGTCCCAGAGAGATTTGTGGGGGTCTCAGAGTGGGCCTGGGGGGTTTTCAGCCCCCCCCCGAGTTTTGGGCGGGGTCCTTACCTTGGGGGCGGAGCCTGCGCTGGCCTGGGGGGAGATTTAAAAGTTGGGGGGGACCCCTGAGTTTGAGGGTTCCCTCAGGGGGGAGTTTGGGGGTCCCAGGCTGAGGCTGGAGGGTTTTCAGCCCCCCCTGGGTTTGGGGGTCCCCTCAGGGGGTTGTTTTGGGGGGGGGTCCTTACCTGGAGGGCAGCAACGGCGTAACTGGGGCCAGGGGGGTCCTTCGGGGGGTCCTTTGGGGGGTCTGGGGGGGGCAGGGGAGGGGTCAGGGGGGTCCTGGGGGGTCCCAGGGGGGTTTGGAGGATGGGGGAGGGGTTACCTGTGCTGGGGGAGGGGCGCTGGTAGAACAGGGCCCCAGGGGGGCGGCGGGGGGGGCTCCCTGCCCCCTCCCCCCGCAGCACGAAGGGGCCCAGGCGACGAACCTGGGGGGGCACAGCAGGGTGGGGACCCCAAAATCACACCCGGACCCCAAAACTGCACACCAGATCCCCAAAATCACACCTGGACCCCCAAAATCACACCCCAGATCCCCAAAATCACACCCAGACCCCCAAAATCACACCCAGACCCCCAAAATTCCACCCTAGGTCCCAAAATCACACCCAGACCCCCAAAATCACACCTGGACCCCCAAAATCCCACCCCAGATCCCCAAAATCCCACCCCAGACCCCCAGAATCCCGCCTGGACCTGGAGATTTTGGGGGGGTCCTTTTGGGGTCACTCACAGGTGTCTCAGGGGGGGTCTCGTTGTCCTCGGGGGCCGCGAAAACCCGGATGAAGGAGAGACCGAAGGGGCGGCTCTGGGGGGGGGACACAGGTGAGTTTGACCCCCCAGGTGTGTCTTACCCCCCCCCCAGGTGTGTCTCACCCCCCAGGGGTGTCTCACCTGGCAGTAGGGCTGGCTCAGCACCACCTTCAGCCGGTCCCAGGGGTGTTTGGCCCCCACCAGGTGCTCGGGCCCGAAGAGCCGAACCCGCCTGGGCCCCGTCCCCGCCCGGCTCTCGCTGGGGGACATCAGGGCTGAGGAGGGGAGCAGCACCTGCACAGGTGAGACAGGGACAGGTGAGACATCAGGGCTGAGGAGGGGAGCAGCACCTGCACAGGTGAGACAGGGACAGGTGAGACATCAGGGCTGAGGGGGGAGCAGCACCTGCACAGGTGAGACAGGGGAGACAGGGACAGGTGAGACATCAGGGCTGAGGGGGGGAGCAACACCTGCACAGGTGAGACAGGTGAGAGCAGGGAAGGGTCAGGGGTTACAGGTGAGGCTCAGGAGCCCCCAGGTGAGGGTCAGGACAGACTCAGGACTCACCTGGAAGTCCCCCCCGGCCGAGGACCCCCCGAGCACTTCCACGAAAGCGGCTCCGTCATTCCCGATGTGCAGGGAGTTGATGGGGCGGGACCCCCCGAGCTGGGGGAGAGGCCACGGTGAGACCCCTGGGAGACCCCCAGTCCCCCCCAGCACCACGCTGAGCTGTTTCTCAGTCCCTCCCAGTATCTCCCAGTCACCCCAGTGCCCCCAGTCACCTCCAGCACCACGCTGAGCTGTTTCTCCCCGGCCGCCGCCCCCCTCCATTTCCCCCCGCCATCGGGGTCCAGCAGGTTCTGCGCCGGGTGCCGCTGCGGGGACACGCGGGGAGGGTCAGTGCGGGACCCCCAGAGCCTCCCCGGCCCCCCAGAGCCCCCCAGGCCCCACCGGGTCCTCGCTGGACACGGACACGACCCTCGTGAAGGGGATTTCGGGCATCGCCCCCTTCGCCGCCATTCACCGGAAACCGCCCCAGGGCTCCCTCATGGAGCCGCTCTGCGCCGCCGCCCCCCCGCTCTATGGTAGCGGCACCTTGTCCTGGTTACTGCGCATGCGCTGGAGGACCCTGCCGGGCCACGCGGGTCCTCCAAGGGTGGGGGGGTTTCCCGCCCTTTTTTTCGCGCCGTTTTTTTGGGCGCGAAGCCGTGAGGGGACAGGGGGGGAGAAGGGAGTTCGGGAGGGTAATTAAGAGTTAATTAAGGGGTAATTAGGGAGTTGGAGATAATTAAGGGTTTGGGGTAATTGAGGGGTAATTAATTAAAATGCAAACGAGGCATTTTGGGGGTTTCCAGAGGGTTTATTGATGCCCTGACCCCCCTCCCAGTCCAGCCCAGTCCAGCCCAGTCCAGCCCAGTTCAGCCCAGTAACCGCCCGTACTCGGCCAGGGCTGACGATTTCTTCACCCCGTCCCAGATCCGGGCGGCGTAGTGGAACCTGCACCAGTACAGACCAGTATGGACCAGGACAGACCAATACAGACCAGATATTCCCTCCCAGTTACCCCCAAACCCCCTCCCAGTGCCTCCCAGTCCCTCCCAGTGCCCGCCTGTACCTCCCAGTCACCCCCAAACCCTTCCCAGTCCCTCCCAGTGCCCCTCAATCCCCTTCCCAGTGCCCCCAGTCCCTCCCAGTCCCTCCCAGTTACCCCCAAACCCCCTCCCAGTGCCTCCCAGTCCCTCCCAGTGCCCGCCTGTACCTCCCAGTCACCCCCAAAACCCTTCCCAGTCCCTCCCAGTGCCCCTCAATCCCCTTCCCAGTGCCCCCAGTCCCTCCCAGTCCTCCCAGTCCTCTCCCAGTCCTCCCCAATCCCCTCCCAGTCCCTCCCAGCCCCCTCCCACCCCCCCCAGCCCCCAGTCTGACCAGTTGCGCTCGGTGAGCAGGCTGTGGGATAACTGGGACCGCGCCGCCGCCAGGACTCGCCCCCGGAGCCGGGCCAGGAGCCCCCCGAGCCCCCCCCGGCCCCGGAACGGGGGCAGGGCCGGGAACAGGGGCCCCCCCACACCTGGGGGGACACACTGGGGTTACTGGGAGGGGCCTGGGGGGGGTCCCTGGTCCGTACTGGTCCAGACTGGTCCGTACTGGTCCATACTGGTCCATACTGGTCCGTACCTGCCCGCGGGGGGGGGGTCGTCGCCCTCGTCCTCCAGAGGGGGCAGCAGGAACAGGTTCACCTCGGCCTCGGGGGGGCCCGGGGGGGCCCCCAAACCCCCCGGGAGCAGCTCCCGCATCGACAGGGACCCTGGGGGACCCCAAAACCCCCCAAAAAACCACCTCAGGGACCCCAAAAACCTCCAAAACCACCTCAGGGACCCCAGAAACCCCCAAAATATCCCCAGAAACCCCCCAGGGACCCCAAGAGTCCCCCTGGGACCCTCAAAAATCCCCGGGGACCCCCCAAACCCCTGCAAAAAGTCCCCACAGGACCCCTCAAAACCCCCCCCAAAGCCCCTCCAACCCCCCCCAGACCACCCCAGACCCCCAGATCCCCCCTACCCCGGTACTTGAGCCGTGAGTGGGCCATGAGTCGCCCCAAAACTTGCTGCATCTGCCCCAGCCGGCGGGGGGAGAAACAGTCGGGGGGGGCCCGGGTCTGCACAAACACTGGGGCAAAAAACGGGGGTTATGGGGCAAAAAATAGGGGTTGGGGGGCAAAAAAGAGGGGTTATGGGGCAAAAAACAGGGGTTGTGGGGCAAAAAACAGGGGTTGTGGGGCGGGAGTTGGGAAAAATGGGGCTGGAATTGGGGGTTGTGGGGCTGGGGAGGGGGTTTAGGGGTGGCTGTGGGGCTGGGATCCGTGGGGCAGGATCCATAGGGCAGGATCCATAGGGCAGGGTCCATGGGGCAGATCCGTGGGGCAGATCCGTGGGGCTCACCCAGGTGTGGGTAATACTCCGAGGGCTCCTCGGCCCCGGCCCCGCTCGAGTCGTGGCTCGGGGAGGGCGTCGGGGGCTTCACCATCTCGGCCGTTTGCAGGAACCTGGGGGGAAAGGGGGCGGTTTGGGGGGTTTGGGGACAGTTTGGGGACAGTTTGGGGACAGTTTGGTCAGGTGTGAGGTCAGGTTTGAGGTGAGTTTCGGGTGGGTTTGGGGGGGTTTTGGGTGCCCACCTGTAGAGCCCCAGGTCGGTGAACCAATCCTGCACCAGCAGCACCACGTGGCACACGGTGAACAGGAAGGCCGCGATCTGCAGCGACTGGTGAATATTCATGAGCGCAATTAGCATACCTGCCCCTCATTAGCATCCCGGGCCCCTCCCACCCCGTGTCCCCGCCCCCTCACCTGTGTCTCCACGTAGGCGTGGGGCAGCGCGAATTCCGGGGGCAACTTCCGGTCATTGTTGATCAGGTGGTCCAGGTGGGCGGGGCTAAGGATGGGCTGGGGGCGGGGCCAAGAGGGGTGGGGTCAGTGGGAGAGACCACGCCCCCCATATGGTAATGAGGGGCAAGGGGAAAGGAGGGGAGTGAAGTGGGGGAATTACGGTAATGGGGGTAACTACGGTAATGGGGGTAATTACGGTAATGGGGTAATTACGGTAATGGGGGTAATTACGGTAATCGGTAGTAAATCCTGTTAATTAGTGCTAATTACCTGGGTGTCCAGGAACAGAACCCGCTCCTGGGTGACGAACAGGTCGATGCCCCCGGTCTGGGCCCCCCCCCGTTCCCGCAGCTCGGGGGGCTGCGGCCGGAACACGAACGACCTGGGGGGGAACCAGTGAGACCCTCCCAGTGCATCCCAGTGCATCCCAGTGCCCCCCAGGAACCCATAACTCCCTCCCAGCCCCTCCCAGCCCCTCCCAGTGCCCCCCCCAGGAGCCCATAACCCCCTCCCAGCCCCTCCCAGTGCACCCCAATACCCCCCCGGAGCCCACAACCCCCTCCCAGCCCCTCCCATTGCCCCCCCAGGAGCCCATAACCCCCTCCCAGCCCCTCCCAGTGCCCCCCCGGAGCCCAGAACCCCCTCCCAGCCCCTCCCAGTGCCCCCAGTACCGCGGGTCCTCCTCGGGCTGGTTCCCGGCCAGCAGTGACAGCACCGTGGACTTGCCCGTCCCCTGCAGCCCCAGGGCCCCGACCACGAGCACGTCCGTCTGCTCCATGAGGAACTGGGGGCACTGGGAGTCACTGGGAGGGCTCTGGGACACCCCCAAGCCCCTCCCCACCCGTTCCTGTCCCCCCCACCTCGAGGGCGCTGTCGCACCAGTTCATCTGCTCGTCCACCAGTTTGATACTGGTTTTCATCTTCTCGGGCGCCGCCAGCCGGGCCTGGGCCTGGGCCGCTGGGAGGGGGCGGGGCCAGACAGGTGGGGCCATGCCCACTGGGGCCACACCCCCTTTGGGGGGACACACCCACAATCCCAAACCCCTCCCCCTCCCTTTATCCGAACTCCCCACTGACACCAGTCCAAGGTTTTAGCCCCGCCCCCTTGAGTCTGACCCCGCCCACAAATGATGACCACGCCCATCGCCATTACCTGCACCCCAAACGCTTAAACCCCGCCCCCTCCGTCTGCCCAACCCCCCTGAGCTCAGTCCCCTCCCTTGGCTCCACCCACAACCCTAAACCACGCCCACGCTTAGCCATACCCACCCCCTTTAACCACACCCCTCCAGCCCCACCCCCTTAGCCCCACCCAGTACCCCGAACCACACCCAAAAACATTTAGCCACACCCACAACCTTTAACCCCTCCCCTCCTACCCCACCCAGCCCTTAGCCCCGCCCCCAAACCACTGCCCCTCCCACAACTGACCCCGCCCCTCCATTTACATACTGCACCCCCTCCCTCATTGACCCTGCCCCCTCATTTACATACCCCAGCCCCTCCCCCTTTAGCCCCTCCCCCTTTAGCCCCTCCCCCACTCACGGTCAGGTGCCCCCGGGGGGGGGAGGCCCCTCCCGTGCAGTTGGTACATGGGCTGGGTGGGGCGGGGCCCCTCCCTCTCGGGGGGCGGGGGCTGTACCGGCCCCTCCCCCTGGGAGGCCCCACCCCCTGAGAGGCCCCGCCCCTCTTCACCCCGTGCCTTCATCAGCACGATGGGCGGGGCCGGTGCGGGAGGGGGCGGGGCCTGCAATGGTCCTGCCTTCTGGGTGGGTGGAGCCTGCTGGGGACACACCCACCCCAAAACGATGACATCAGAGCGTGTAACACCCTCCCAGTCCTTCCCAGTTCCCTCCCAGTGCCCCCCATACAAGGTCATACTGCCCTCCCAGTCCCTCCCAGTGCCCCCCAGTCCCTCCCAATTCCCTCCCAGTGCCCCCCATACAAGGTCATACTGCCCTCCCAGTCCCTCCCAGTGCCCCCCAGTGCCCCCCAGTCCCTCCCAATTCCCTCCCAGTGCCCCCCATACAAGGTCATACTGCCCTCCCAGTCCCTCCCAGTGCCCCCCAGTCCCTCCCAGTGTCCCCCGCTCCATCCCAGTCCCTCCCAGTGCCCCCCCCCCGCTCACGCGTTCTCCAGGGGGCTTCGCCAGGATGATCGGGGTCTTCTGGGGGGGCCCCGGGGGCTCCTCCCCGACCTCCTGGGGGGGGGAAACGGGGTCAGCAGGGTCACGCCCTTGGCTCAGGCCACACCCACCGCCAGCTAACCACGCCCACATATCTATAACACCGCACACAAAGCTCCAGACACGCCCACTCATCCCTCAGGCCCCGCCCAAAGAGTGAAGCCACGCCCTCTCCCACCCTGCACCTGCCAATCATCCCAAGCCCCGCCCACCCGTCTCTCGGCCCCGCCTCCTTCCGGCTCCTTCTCGCGGTTCCAGCAGCGCCTGCGCGCGGCGGGGGCGGGGCTCTGCCCCGAGTCCGACATCCGGGAACCCGCGGGGTGCCTGAGGGGGCTCTGGGGGCGCCCGGGAGGTCCCGGGGGGTCCCGGATCCCCTCGGGGGGGTCCCCGAAGGTCCCGGGGGGTCTCTGCTCCCCCACAGGGGTCCCGGAGCTTTTCCCGCCTCTCGCCGGGTCCCGGCTCCGGTGCGGGGGGGCGTGGCCAAGCGAGGGGGAACTGCGCGTGCGCAGCTAGGGGGCGTGGCCAGCAGAGACCACGCCCTCAGCTGGATTTAAAGGGCCACAACCCTTCTTTTAATTACCGGGGGGGCGTTTCTTGCACCACGTGACGCACCCAAAATACACGCACCACCCTCCCACCCCAAATATCCCGTTTGGTCGCCCCCCCCCCCAAAATAAACGGCAGCGGACCCTCGTTGTCGTTTTTATTAACGGTGAAATAACCAGTAATTAATTAATTAACAGCGCAGGAAAGGGGGGGAAGGGGAGGGGGGGACACGGTGACACCCCCGGGGGGGGAGGGGACACCGAAAGGAGGGGGGGTGACACCGGGGGGGGGGGTCACAGCGCCGGTCACATGCGGGGGGGTCCCAGGGGGGGTCAGGCCAAGGCCAGCACTGCGGGAGGGAGGGGGGGAGACAGAGAGGTCACAGGGTGACCTCCGTGTCCCCAAGTGTCACCAGAGCCCACCCCGTGTCCCCCCACAGTGCTCCCAAACACCCCCAATGTCGCTCCTGTGTCCCCCCCCAAAGGTGTCCTTTATGTCCCCCCAGTGTCCCCAACACCCCGTGTGCCCTCACATGTCCCCAGGTGTGTCCCCCCAAGGTGTTCTCCATCCCCCCAGGTGTCCCACGTCCCCTCCATGATCCCCCCTGTGTCCCATGTCCCCCCAGGTGTGTCCCATGTCCCCCCAGGTGTCCCCCAGGTGTGTCCCAAGTACCCTCCAGGTGTCCCCCAGGTGTGTCCCATGTCCCCCCAGGTGTCCCCCAGGTGTGTCCCAAGTACCCTCCAGGTGTCCCCCAGGTGTGTCCCAAGTACCCTCCAGGTGTCCCCCCAGGTGTGTCCCATGTCCCCTCAGGTGTGCCCCAGGTGTGTCCCATGTCCCCCCAGGTGTCCCCCAGGTGTGTCCCATGTCCCCCCGCGTCCCCCCAGGTGTGTCCCATGTGCCCCCAGGTGTCCCCCAGGTGTCCCCTCACCTGTCAGTGCCTCCTGTGCGAAATACTTGACGTCGACGTCCTGGTCCTGCGTCAACTTCTCCAGCACCGGCTTCACCTCCGTCTGCAGCGTCCTGGGACAGGTGGCACAGGGGTGTTCAGGTATGTACACGTGTGTACAAGTGTGTAGAGGTGTTACAGGTGCACACAGGTGTGCCCAGGTGTGCCCAGGGGCCCTTACCCGCTGTCCAGGATGGGCCCGATGCGCTGCAGCGACTTGGCCACGTTGAACCGCACGTTGGCCACGGCGTCGGCCGCCATGCGCAGCACCGTGGGCAGCATCTGCTGCGTGGTCACCTCCTGCCCACACACCTCGGACAGCACCTGGGGGACAGGTGAGACACGCCTGGGACACCTGGGACACACCCGGGACACGCCCACAGAGCCCCCAACCCGCCCCCCCAGCATCTGCTGCGGGGTCACCTCCCGCCCGCACAACCCGCCCAGGTGTGCCCAGGTGCTCCCAGACCCCGTCAGATGCCTCCCAATGCCCCCCAGGTGTGCCCAGGTGCCCCCAGCCCCCCCAGGTGCCCCCCAGGCTCTCACGTTGATGCAGAAGAGGGTGGTCATGCGGTGCAGGTAGTTGGGGTCGGCGGCCATGGCCAGCACCTTGGGCACGATGGTGCCCTGGGCCCAGGTGTGCCCGAACCGCTCCACCAGCTTGCGCAGGTTACTGGTGGCGGCCTCGCGGATGGCGTACACTGCGGGACCAGTACGGACCAGTAAGGACCAGCACGGGCCGGTAACACCACCCCCAGGGGGTCCCATACCCCCTCAGGGCTCCCAGCACCCCCCCAGCAGCTCCCAGTGCTCCCAGTACCGTGATCCACCAGCCAGGCCATGCAGAGCGAGTTCAGCTTCTCATCGAAGAACTCCACGCCCTGGGGGGGAAGAGAAACCAGTATGGACCAGTAGAGACCAGTATGAACCACTCCATAACACTATGATGCCCCTCCCAGTGGTCCCAGTCCCTCCCAGTGGTCCCAGTCCCTCCCAGTGGTCCCAGTCTCACCAGCTGCCCGGCCAGCAGTGGCATGTACTCGATGATGGCCAGGCCAGCCCTCCCAGTCCCTCCCAGTCCTCCCAGTCTCACCAGTTGCCCGGCCAGCAGTGGCATGTACTCGATGATGGCCAGGCCAGCCCTCCCAGTCCCTCCCAGTCCTCCCAGTCTCACCAGCTGCCCGGCCAGCAGTGGCATGTACTCAATGATGGCCAGGCCAGCCCTCCCAGTCCCTCCCAGTGCTCCCAGTCTCACCAGTTGCCCGGCCAGCAGTGGCATGTACTCGATGATGGCCAGGCGCACCCTCCACTTGGCGTCCTCGGCCAGCTCCACGATGGCGGGCAGCAGGGACTGGGACAGCTGCCGGATCCCGATCACCTCGTTCACGCAGTCCAGGTTGGAGATGATGTTCAGCCGCACCTCGGGGCACTGGGACACACGGGGGTCACTGGGGGGCTCTGGGAGGGGGGTCCCCAGGTGTCCCCAGGTGTGCCCAGGTGCCCCCAGGTGTGTCCCAGGTGCCCCACCTCGTCCTTGAGCTGTGCCAGGAACAGGGGCAGCAGGTGCCCTCTGTGTCCCCCATGTCCCCCAGGTGCCCCCAGGTGTGTCCCAGGTGTGTCCCAGGTGCCCACCTCGTCCTTGAGCTGTGCCAGGAACAGGGGCAGCAGGTGCCCTCTGCGTCCCCCATGTCCCCCAGGTGCCCCCAGGTGTGTCCCAGGTGTGCCCCAGGTGCCCCACCTCGTCCTTGAGCTGTGCCAGGAACAGGGGCAGCAGGTGCCCTCTGTGTCCCCCATGTCCCCCAGGTGCCCCCAGGTGTGTCCCAGGTGCCCCCAGGTGTGTCCCAGGTGTGTCCCAGGTGCCCACCTCGTCCTTGAGCTGTGCCAGGAACAGGGGCAGCAGGTGCTCCACCGTGTTGTCCTTGCCCAGGATGGGGGACAGGCCCATGATCACCGAGGCCAGCGCCGACTTCACGTGCTGGTTGGCGTCGGACACCAGCTCCTGGGACGGGGACAGGTGAGCACAGGTGGGAGCAGGGGGGACAGGTAGGGACACACTGACACCCGAGGCCACCCCCACGGGCCCTGAGGCCACAGGGAGGTGCCAAAAGATGCCCCCAGGTGTGTCCCCAGATGTCCCCACGTGTGTCCCCAGGTGTGCCCCCAGGTGTGTCCCCAGATGTCCCCACGTGTGTCCCCAGGTGCCCCAGGTGCCCCCAGGTGTCCCAGGTGCCCCCAGGTGCCCCAGTGCCTCACCTTGATGCAGGGCAGGATCTGGCCCATGATCACGGCCTCACGACAGTCCGGAGACAGGTTCTCACAGAACTCTGGGGACACAGAGGGGACGTTTTGGGGACATCAGAGGGGGTTGGGGACATTTAGAACTGTGATGGGGATTTGGGGACGTTCAGAGACAGCGACACATGGATTTGGGGCCATTCTGGGGTGGTGACAGGTGGATTTGATGACCCAGAGGGTGGTGACAGACAGATCTGGGGACACTTTGGGGTGGTGACAGAGGGATCTGGGGACACTTTGGGGTGCTGACACACGGCTTTGGGGCCGTGCCGGGGTCCCTGCTGACCTTTGACCTTGTGTGAGGCCGCCGCCCGCACCTCGGCCTCGCAGTCCTTCATCAGGCTCTGGAAGGCGCCCACCAGGTCGGTCTTGGTGATCTCGGGCCCCACCGCGCGCTGGAGCTGCGGGGACACGGTGCCGCTGTCCCCACGTGTCCCCACGTGTTCCCACGTGTTCCCACGTGTCCCTGAGGGTCCCTGAGGGTCCCCGAGAGGTCCCTGCACAAACATCCCCCCCAGAGGCCCCCAGGGGTGCCCCCACCTCGGTGAACTTGTCGGCCACCATGTACCGCACGCGCCAGGACTTGTCCTCGGCCGCCTGGCGCAGGGTGGGCATCACCAGCCCCTCCAGCTCCTCCTGCGGCAGCAGCTGCGCGATGCTCACACAGGCCTCGACCGCCAGCAGGCGCACGGAGTCCTGCGGGCACGGGGGACAGGGGGCACGGGTGGCACGGGGGGACAGCGGGGACAGGGGAGGGACAGCTGAGCCCCAGGTACCCGTATGTGCCCACAGCTGCCCCCCCAGGTACTTGCAGGTACCCACAGGTGCCCCCCAGGTGTCCCCAGGTGTCCCTGAGGTACCTGCAGTGCCCCCCAGGTGTCCCTGAGGTACCCGCAGTGCCCCCCAGGTATGCCCAGGTGTCCCTGAGGTACCCACAGTGCCCCCCAGGTGTCCCTGAGGTACCCGCAGTGCCCCCCAGGTGTGCCCAGGTGTCCCTGAGGTACCCACAGGTGCCCCCCAGGTGTGCCCAGGTGTGCCCACCTGCTCGTCGGAGGCCAGGTTGGAGAACATGGGGATGATCTCGCTCTTGACGTGCTCCAGCTCCAGCACCTTGGCGAACTCGCCCAGCTTGGAGGCGGCGGCGCGGCGCACCATGGGCGTGTCGTCCGAGCACAGGTTCCGGAAGTACCTGCGGCAGGGGGGGGGACAGGTGTGCCCAGGTGAGCCCAGGTGAGCCCAGGGGTGGGTTGGTACCCCCAGGTGGGGTCGGTGACCCCAGGGGTGGGTTGGTACCCCCAGGGTTAGGTTGGTACCCCCAGGTGGGGTTGGTGACTCCAAGGTTGGGTCGATGACCCCAGGGTTAGGTAGGTACCCCCCAGGTGGGGTCAGTGACCCCAGGATTAGGTAGGTCCCCCCAGGTGGGGTTGGTACCCCCAGGTGGGGTTGGTACCCCCAGGATTAGGTAGGTACCCCCCAGATTGGGTCGGTGACCCCAGGGGTGGGTTGGTACCCCCAGGTGGGGTCGGTGACCCCAGGGGTGGGTTGGTACCCCCAGACTGGGTTGGTCCCCCCAGGCGGGGTCAGTGACCCCCGGCAGGGTCAGCCCCGGCACTCACTGGCGCAGCTCGGCCTTGACGGGGCTGGACACGCGGGGGTAGCAGACGCTGAAGAGGCCGCAGGCCGAGGTGCGCGACGTGAACCAGTCGCCCCCCGCCAGGCGCTTCACCAGCGGCACGAAGTGCCCCTCGAGGTCGGGGGGCGAGTGCTCGTGGGACACGGCCCGCAGGGACTCCACCGCCTTGTCCCGCACCACCGTCTCCTCCACCGTGGCCAGGCTCTCCAGGGGGGGCTGCGGGCACAGGGGGTGGGACCGTCACCGAGGGGGGTCCCCTGTGCCCGGGGAGCTCCCAAACCGCCCCATGAAACCCACGGCCCACCCAGACCATCCCGCGGTCCCTCATGGCCCCACAAACCGTCTGCAGGTCCCTCGTGTCCCACAGGGCCACCAAAACCACCCCAAGGACCACTCGACCCACCCCGGGGTCCCTCGTGTGCCCAGTGTCACCCCACGGGAGCCCAATGTGCAGTTTTGGGGTTCCCAGGTGTGGTTTTGGGGCGTTTGGGAGGTTATTTTGGGGTATTTTAGGTGTATTTTGGGGTCCTACCAGCAGGCAGTGCACGAACTCGGGTCCCCCCACGAGGGCAGTGAAGGTCCCGAGCTGCTCCGCGAGCGCCAAGAGCACCTCGTCCTCATCGTAGATTGTGTCTGTAACCAATAACCAATCAATTGATCAATCACCCCTCCTGAGCAGTCAGTCACCCCAAGTCCCGCCCACCCCCATCCAACGCTGGGTTTGGGGGCTTTGGGCCCCCTCCCAGCCCCGGGGGTCCCCGTACCGGTGAGGAAGGGCAGGAGCTCACTGCGGGTCCTCTCCACCCCCAGCGCCAGCGCGATGGTCGAGAGCTTCTTGATGCTGTTGAGCCGCAGCTGGGGGGGAAAAGGGGTCAGGAATTACCCCCGGGTAATTAAAGACTCCCCAGGGGTCAAAATACCCTCTCAGGGGTAACTGAAGCGCCCCCTGGGGTAATTAAAACATTATGGGTAATTAAAGCCCCCCCACTGGGAACGCCCCCAAGGCCATCCAGCCAATCAGGAGCCTTGTCTCACGGCCCCGCAGCGCCTCTGCTAAGACGAGCACCTCCATTGGCTCCTCCCCACCCCGCCCACGAAAGTCGCCAGCCAATGGGCGGCCGCCGCCGCCTCGGCCTCGCACTCCCATTTGCCAACGTAGGGCGGAGGCGGGGTCGCCAAGCGCTGCCCCGCCGCCAGGGGGCGCCACGCTGGGGAGGGGGGATTCCAGGCCAATCAGAACGCGCGTAACACAATTAAAGGGGCCCAGCAACCAATCAGAGCGCGCCATTCATCCCATCACCATCAGGGCGAGACACCCCCCTGTTCCTCAGATGTAACGTCGCTCCCCATTGGCCCGTGACTGAGGGGGGGAGGCCTCCGCAGCCAATCAGAATGGCCGTCTCAGACGAGCGACGGCGGGAGGGCCACGCGGCCGCGGAGGGACCGCGAATATCGCGACAGGGCCCCGGCTATCGCTACAGGGACCTCGGATATAGCGGGGAGCGGTACCTGCACGTCCTCGTTGCGGAGCTCGTCGATGAGGACGGCGATGGGGTAGAGCGAGTCATCTCCGTCCGCCGCCGCCATCTTGGTCGCCGCCCCGGCTCTGAGGGGCCGTACGGGGCCGCCCGCGCCGCTGCTGCAGGGCCCGGCCGCCGCTCATTGGCTGGAGCCGCCGCAGGGCTCGCCCTCCGCGTGTTTCCATTGGTTCACGGTCCTGCCTGTCAGCGCGAGCTCCGCCCCGGCGGACGGCGCGCCCCGTGATTGGGTGGGGGGTTTGAGTGACAGCGCACGGGGGCGGAGCCGGGCGTTGCTCGGCAACGGGGCGGGGGGGACGAATTGGGACAAACTGGGACCGGAGTGGGACAAACTGGGACACACCGGGATAAATTGGGATGGACTGGGGTAAACCGGGACCGGACTGAGATAAACTGGGGCAGACTGGGATAAACTGGGACAAATTGGGATGAACCGGGATGGACTGGGACAAACTGGGATGCATTGCGTCAATCTTGGCCAAATTGGGACCAGACCAGGACAAACTGGGATGGGACTGGACAAACGAGGATGCTCTGGGGACAAACTGGCCCCCACTGGGACCCCCCAAGTGCCGAACTGGTTCATACTGGTCCCACCCCCCAATAACCCAGTAAAAAGGGGACGAATGGTCCCATATGTGACCCACCCTCAGGCCACACCCCCACAGACACAATGACATCGAGCAGCCACGCCTTTATTTGGGGGAAGTACAAGGCACTGGGGGGCCTGGGCTGACGGGGGGGTCCTGGGGGCACTAGGCGGGGATGGGGGGGCACTGGCCCAGGCTGGAAGGCACTGGGGGTTACTGGGAGTTCCTGGAGGGCACTGGTCCGTACTGGTCCGTCCTGGTTTACCCCTCAGATGCGGCCGCAGCTCCGCAGCTTCTCCACCAGGGCCGGGACATTTTCCACCTTCTCCCCCCCCGCCCGGGCCGGGGGCTCCTGAACCTGCAGCACCCGGAGCCGGGGGGGCCCCGCGGGGACCCCCAAATCCGCGGCCGGGATCACCTCCAGGGGCTTCTTCTTGGCTTTCTGGGGGGCACAGCGAGTCAGATCCCAAACCCCCCCAAAATCCCCTCCCCAAACGCCCCCTGAAAAAGGGATCCAAGGGGTTGAAGGGCCCTCTCCCCCCAAACATCACGTAAAAGGATCCAAGGGATGGGACCCCTCCCAAACCCTCCCCAAATTCTCCCAAAGAGGACCCAGGGGTTTGGGGGACACCCAAAAGGGGGGGGACACCCAGGTCTGCCCAGTCAATGGGGGTTTTGAGGGGGGTCCCAGGATTCCGGGGGTGTTCCCAGGATTGGGGGGGTGTTCCCCTGGCTCGGGGGGGTCGGGGGTGCCCCACTCACCATGATGTTGGGCAGGGTGGCGTAACGGGGCTCGTTGAGCCGCAGATCCGCCGTGAGAACGGCCGGGAGGCGCAACCGCAGCGTCTCCAGCCCCGCGTCCACCTCCCGCTCCACCCGCACGGAGCCGCCTTCCAGCTGGACACGGGAGGCGAAGGTGCCCTGGGGACAGAGGGGACTGCGATGGACTGGGAACGTCCCAGTGCGGGCTGGGACCACCCACAGTGGAGTGGGAGCATCCCAGTGTCAAATGAGGGCATCCCAGTAAGGAATGGGGGCATCCCAGTACGGGCTTGGATTGCCCCAGTAAGGGCTGGGAGCCCTTCCCAGTGTGAAACGGGCCGTTCCCAGTGTAAAACAGCCTCTCCCAGTACCAACTGAGGCGTTCCCAGCATAAACTGGGCCCCCCCCGCGCGGAAACCGCCGCAAAGGACGATGGGATATATCCCCCCTCCGGCCGAGCACCCCCAGTGTCCCGTCATGCCCCGCGCGCGGCCATGATCTCTATGGTCGATCTCTATGGTCGGTGCCGCGGGGGATGCCGGGATAGCCGCGCACCCCCAGTGTCCCGTCGTGCCCCGCGGTACCTGCGGCCAGTCCAACATGGCGGCGAGGAGCTGCCCCGTCTGGTTACAGTCGTCATCGATGGCCTGGGGGGGACAGGGGGGGTCCTATGGGGGCCATAGGGGACCCACCACACCCCCCGGGCCACAGGGACCCTCCCGGGGCTGCGGGGGTCCACAGGGGCCTACATGGGGGTGCACAGGTGTCTATAGGAGGGTCCATAAGGGGCTGTGAGAGCCCATAGGGGATCTGTGGGGGTCTCACTGCTTGCCCAGCAGCACCAGCTGGGGTTTCAGGGGGCCTATAGGGGATCTGTAGGGGTCTATAAGGGTGTATAGCGATGTCCATGGGGGTCCCTGGGGGTCTATAAGGGTCCATAGGGGTGTCCATAGGACCCTATAGGGTGTCACTGCTTGCCCAGCAGCACCAGCTGGGGTTTTAGGGAGTCTATAGGGAACCTATAGGGGCTCTACAGGGGTCTATAGGTGTCTATAGGTGTCTATAGGGTCTCACCTGCTTGCCCAGCAGGACCAGCTGTGGTTTCAGGGAGTCTGTAGGGGACCTATAGGGGACCTATAGGGGCTCTACAGGGGTCTATAGGTGTCTATAGGTGTCTATAGGGTCTCACCTGCTTGCCCAGCAAGACCAGCTGTGGTTTCAGGGAGTCTATAGGGGACCTATAGGGGTTCTACAAGGGTCTATAGGTGTCTATAGGGGCTCACCTGCTTGCCCAGCAGCACCAGCTGGGGCTGGATCTTCCCCACCAGCCCGGCCAGGGCCGTGGCCACCTCGAGGGGCCCCAGGGCCACCCCCTCCCCCACCTCGGCCAGCACCGCCCGGTCGGCCCCGACGGCGAGCGCCGTGCGGAGGGTCTCCTGGGGGGACAAAGGGGGGTCAAAAACACCCCCAGGGACCCCCAAACACCCCCCCAGGGTCTCCTGGGGGGACAAAGGGGGTCAAAAACACCCACAGGGACCCCCAAACACCCCCACAGGGTCTCCTGGGAGGACAAAGGGGGTCAAAAACACCCCCAGGGACCCCCAAACACCCCCACAGGGTCTCCTGGGGGGACAAAGGGGGTCAAAAACACCCACAGGGACCCCCAACCCCCCCAAAAACCTCCACAGAGTCTCCTGGGGGGGCAAAAGGGAGGGTCGGGGGGGTCCAACCCCCACCAGGACACACCAAAACACACCCCAAGGACCCCCAAAGCCCCCCCTGGACACACCAAAACCCCCCCCCTGGACACACCAAAACACACCCCAAGGACCATCAACACCCCCCCCCAGGACACCCTAAACCCCTCCAGAGACCCCAACATCCCCCCCGGACACCCCAAACCCCCCAACACCCCCCCAGGACACCCCAAAGCCCCCAGGACACCCCAACCCCCCCCAACACCCTCCCCAGGACACCCCAACACCCCCCCAGGACACGCAAGCCCCCCAAACCCTCCCGGGGGTCCCAGGGGTGCAGGGCAGGGAGGGCACCGCGGGGCCCGGGGGTGCCCGGGGGGTGCCCGGGGGGTGCCGGGGGTTCGGGGTGCCCCGGCTGTGCCCCCACGCACCTGGCTGGCCTTGGTGCCCACGGTGGCCACGACGACCTCCTTGGCCGCGCCGCCCTCGCGGAGCCGCACGGCCTCTTCCAGGGCGATCTCGCAGAAGGGGTTCAGCGAGTGCTTCACCCCCTGCGTCTGCACCGAGCCCCCCCCGGGGGCCACGCGCACCTGGGGGGGCACAGGTCACGGGGGGGGGGTCGGGGGGGCCCGAACAGCCCCGTCTGACCCCCCCCGGGGGGTCCCGGGGGGTCCCGGGGGGGTCCCGGGGGGCCGCACCCGCCCCCCGACCGAAAAGCAGGGCAGGGTTTGGGGGGTGGGCGCGTCCCGGGGAGACACGGGGGGGTCTCAGGTGTGTCGGGGGAGGCGTCCCGAGGATTTGGGGGTCCCCAGGTAACCCCCCAGGTGTGACCCCTCCCCGCCACTCGGGTGCCGGGGGGTCTCGGGGGTTTGGGGGGTCTCGGGAGTCCCGGAGGGTCCCGGGGGAGTCTGGGGGGGTTCGGGGTGGTCTCGGAGGGGTCTGGGGGGGTCTCAGGTGCCCCCACCTTGACGGCGAAGTCGATGACCCGCTTCACACCCACGAGCACGCGCAGCGCCGCCATTGCTGAGGCCACGCCCACCCCGCCCGGGCCACGCCCCTCCCCACAAATGCGCGCCCCATTCGCTCCGCCTTCTGGCCACGCCCACTCCAAAAAGGCCACGCCCCTGACGTCGTTTCGCGCAATGGGGGCGTGGCCGTCGGGTCACGTGACAGGGGAGTTCGGCGCTCTCGGGGGGGTTTTGGGGGGATTTTGGGGGGCTTTGGGACTCACAGCCCGTTTTTGGGGGGTTTTGGGGGTTTTGGGACTCTCAGCCCGTTTTTGGGGGGTTTTGGGGGTTTTGGGACTCTCAGCCCGTTTTTGGGGGGTTTGGGACTCTCAGCCCGTTTTTGGGAGTCTCCGCCCACCCGGAACCCCCCAAATCCCCAGACACCTGTGGAGGGGTTCTGGGGGGCCCTGGGGGAGTTTTGGGGGATCTTCGGGGGTTTTGGGGGTTCCTGGGGAGTTTTTTTAGGGATCCCCCAAATTCCGGGTCAACCCCCCGGGCATCTGTGGGGGGGTTTTGCTCCTCCCCCCCCCAAAGCCCGGGTCCCTTTAAGGGGGGTCCTGGGACACCAGAGTGCCCCCCCAAAATTCTCGAGTCCCCTCCCCCCCAGGACACCTTCCCCCCCCCTCAAAGTGAGAGCAAAGCACGATGGGAACCAAGAGACCCCCCCCCGACCCCCCCAACAAGGGCGATAAAGGCGATAAATTCGCGTTAATTGTGATTAATCAATTAATCATTAACGAGGCAAAGCCCTGATAAGGCCCCACCTGATAAGGGGGGATCAAGGGCAGCCCGAGGGCGTCGGGGCTGGGGGGTCCCCTGCTCCCAAAAAAGGGCCCCAGGTGTGTCCAGGTACCCCAAAAAAGGGACCCAGGTGTGTCCAGGTGTCCCAAAAAGGGGATCCAGGTGTCCCCTGCCACCCAAAAATAGGGATCCAGGTTTGTCCAGGTATCCCAAAAAAGGGACCCAGGTGTCCCCTCCCCCCCAAAGGGGACCCAGGTGTGTCCAGGTGTCCCAAAAAGGCACCCAGATGTTTCAAGGTGTCCCAAAAAGGGACCCAGGTGCATCCAGGTGTCCCAAAAAGGCACCCAGATGTTTCAAGGTGTCCCTTCCTCCCCAAAAAGGGACCCAGGTGTCCCCTCCCCCCCGGCAGGGTCACCTTGGGGCGGTGCCCACGGGGGGTATAAGGGGAGGTGGGGACGGCCCCGGCAGCACTGGGAGCACTGGGAGCACTGGGAGCACTGGGAGCCGCCATGGGGAAGGAGGTGAGTGGGGAGAGGGACAGAGGGAGGGAGGAGGAGGAGGATGGAAGAGGATTGAGGAGAGATGGAGAGAGGATGGAGGGGGAAAGGAGGGAGGGAGGGAGAAGAGGAGCAGAGATGGGGAGGGGGAGAGATGGAGGAGAGATGGAGAAGGGACAGGGAGGGAGGGAGGAGAGAGGGACGGAGAGAAGGATGGAGGGGGGAGGGAGGGGGGAGGGACCCTCCCGACCCCCTCCTTGACCCCCCCTTGATCCCCCTTGACCTTTTCCCCCCCAGAGTTTCGAGCTGGGGCCGCCGGGCCCGACCCCCAAAAAAGGCCGCGGGAAGAGGAGGGAGAAGGAGAAGCTGGAGGACATGAAGAAGGAGATGGATGTGGTGGGGGCACTGGGGGGCACTGGGATGGTCAATGGGGGGCACTGGGAGGGACTGGGGGGCACTGGGATGGTCAATGGGGGGCACTGGGAGGGACTGGGGGGCACTGGGAGGGGATGGGAGGGACTGGGATGGTCAGTGGGGGGCACTGGGCTGTCCTGGGGGGCACTGGGGGGTCACTGGGCCGTACTGGGCTGTACTGGGGGGGTCAGCTCTGAGCCGGGTCCCCACAGGACGATCACAAGCTCGACGTGAACGACCTCGAGATCAAGTACAGCACCAGCGTCACCAAGGTGACCCTTGACCCCTGACCCCACTGACCCCCACCATTCACAGTCACCCCAATCAGCCCCATTGACCCCGATCGACCCCAAGGCCACCTTTGGCCACACTGACCCTGCTGACCCCACTGACCTCACTGACCGCATCAATCCCATTGACCCCACTGATCCCATTGACCCCCCTGCCCCCCCTGACCCCACTGACCCCAATGACCCCACTGACCACATCAATCCCATTGACCCCACTGACCCCACTGACCCCCCTGACCCTGCTGACCCCCCTGCCCCCCCGACCCCACTGACCCTACTGCCCCCGCTGACCCCCCTGACCCTATTGACCCCACCGACCCCATTGCCCCTCCGACCCCCTGACCCCACTGATCCCACTCACCCCGCTGACCCCCCTGACCCCTGACCCCTGCCCCCGTCCCCCCTGACCCCCTTGCCCCCCCTGACCCCTGCCCCCCCTGCCCCCCCTGACCCCCTGACCCCTGCCCCCGTCCCCCCTGCCCCCCCTGACCCCCTGACCCCTGCCCCCGTCCCCCCTGCCCCCCCTGACCCCTGACCCCTGCCCCGTCCCCAGGGCCTGCCGGAGGCGGTGGCGGCCGAGCGGCTGCTCCGGGACGGCCCCAACGAGCTGCGCCCCCCCCGCGGGACCCCCGAGTGCGTGAAGTTCGGGCGGCAGCTGGCGGGGGGGCTGCAGTGCCTCATGTGGGTGGCGGCCGCCATTTGCCTCATCGCCTACGGGGTGCAGCAGGGAGAGGGAGACCGCGGCTCCTCCGACAACGTACGGGCACCGGGGGGCTGGGGGGCAACTGGGGGGGCAACTGGGGGGGCAACTGGGGGGGAGCTGGGGGGAACTGGGGGGGCAACTGGGGGGCATCATCGGAGAGGGCGACCGCGGCTCCTCCGACAACGTGCGGGCACTGGGGGGCTGGGGGGGGCTAGGGGGGCAACTGGGGGGGAGCTGGGACACCTGGGGGGCAACTGGGGGGTGGCTGGGGGGCTGGGGGGCAACTGGGGGGGAGCTGGGGGGGCTGGGGGGGACCTGGGGGGCAACTGGGGGGCACCTGGGGGGCTGGGGGACAACTGGGGGGCAACTGGGGGGCTTGGGGACAACTGGAGGGCTCAGGGGCACCTGGGGGGAACCCGGGGGGGAGCTGGGGGGCAACTGGGGGGCTGGGGGGCACCTGGGGGGCACCTGGGGAGCTGGGGGGCACCTGGGGACCTGGGTGTACCTGTGGGAGCTCCGGATGCCCAGGACCCCCCCGGACCCTGAGGACAGGGGTACCTGGGCCCCAGGCCCTCACCTGTCCCCCCCCCCCAGCTGTACCTGGCCATCGCCCTCATCGCCGTCGTGGTCGTCACCGGCTGCTTCGGCTACTACCAGGAGTTCAAGAGCACCAACATCATCGCCAGCTTCAAGAACCTGGTCCCGCAGGTGGGGACACCCCCTGCCCCGCCCCGCCCACCTGGGGGCCTCTCCTGTGCTCTCACCTCTGCCCCCCGTGCCCCCAGCAAGCCACGGTGGTGCGGGACGGGGCCAAGCAGCAGATCAACGCCAACGAGCTCGTGGTCGGGGACCTGGTGGAGATCAAGGGGGGCGACCGAGTCCCCGCCGACATCCGCGTCCTGTCGGCCCAGGGCTGCAAGGTGGGCTGGGGGCTCACCTGGGGCTCACCTGGGGCTCACCTGGGGCCCTGGGGCCCACAGGTGGGGGTGTGACCGCCCGTCCCCCCCCCCAGGTGGACAACTCGTCGCTGACGGGGGAGTCGGAGCCGCAGACGCGCTCGCCCGAGTGCACCCACGAGTCGCCCCTGGAGACCCGGAACATCGCCTTCTTCTCCACCATGTGCCTGGAGGGTGGGACGGGGCTCACCTGGGGGGCTGGGGCACACCTGGGCTCACCTGGGGGGCTGGGGCACACCTGGGGGTCAGGGTCCCATCTGGGGTCTGGGTCACGCCTGGGGCTGGGTCCCACTTGGGCACCCGAGTCCCACCTGGGTGAGTCCCACCTGGGTTCCACCTGGCCACCCAACCCTCTGTGCTCTGTCCCTTCCCCACACACCTGTTCCCCCCTCACCTGTGCCCAGGTACGGCCACGGGGCTGGTGATCCCCCTTCACCCCTCACCTGTGCCCAGGTACGGCCACGGGGCTGGTGATCCCCCTTCACCCCTCACCTGTGCCCAGGTACGGCCACGGGGCTGGTGATCCCCCTTCACCCCTCACCTGTGCCCAGGTACGGCCACGGGGCTGGTGATCTCCACGGGTGACCGGACCATCATCGGCCGCATCGCCAGCCTGGCCTCGGGCGTGGAGAACGAGAAGACCCCGATCGCCATCGAGATCGAGCACTTCGTGGACATCATCGCCGGCCTCGCCATCTTCTTCGGGGCCACCTTCTTCGTGGTGGCCATGGTCATCGGGTACCCCTTCCTGCGCGCCATGGTCTTCTTCATGGCCATCGTGGTGGCCTACGTGCCCGAGGGGCTGCTGGCCACCGTCACGGTACCTCCGGGGGGCACGGGGGCCAGCGGGGGGGCAGGAGGGGCCACCGGGACCGGGGGGGGCTCGGGGGTCTTTGGGAGCCAGGGGGAACACCTGGGAGCCAGGAGGGGCTTGGGGGTCTCCACTGACCCCAGGGGTCCCACCAGAACTCAGCTGGGGTGAACTGGGTTGGACTGGGGTGGACTGGGAGACAGGAGGTCCCACCACAACCCGTGGGGGCCTGGGGGGGGTCTCCATGGCCCCACAGGGCTCACCTGTGCCCAGGTGGTCCCCGAGGGTGCCGGGGGTGGTCCCCGAGGGTGCTGAGGCCCCGCCCCCCTGCCCAGGTGTGCCTGTCGCTGACGGCGAAGCGCCTGGCGAGCAAGAACTGCGTGGTGAAAAACCTGGAGGCCGTGGAGACCCTCGGCTCCACCTCGGTGATCTGCTCCGACAAGACCGGGACCCTCACCCAGAACCGCATGACGGTGGCCCACCTCTGGTTCGACAACCAGATCCACGAGGCCGACACCACCGAGGACCAGTCGGGTGGGACAGGGGCACCTGGGGCACCTGGGGGCACCTGGGATACCTGGGGGGGCACCTGGGGCACCTGGATCCACCCCCATACCCCACCTGGGACCCCTCCCCGCACACCTGGGCCCCCCCAGGTGACACCCCCAGGTGACCCCCCCCGCCCGTGCCAGGTCAGAGCTTCGACCAGTCCTCGGAGACGTGGACGATGCTGAGCCGGGTCATCGCCCTCTGCAACCGCGCCCAGTTCAAACCGGGCCAGGACAACGTGCCCGTGGCCAAGGTGGGCACTGGGGGCGACTGGGAGGGACTGGGAGGGGCCACCGACCCCTCCTGGGCGTGTCCCCCTCACCTGCGGCCCCGCCCCCAGCGTGACGTCATCGGTGACGCGTCCGAGACGGCGCTGCTCAAGTTCGCGGAGGTGACGGTGGGGCCCGTGGCGGCCGCCAGGGGGCGCCACCCCAAGGTGGCAGAGCTGCCCTTTAACTCCAGCAACAAGTTCCAGGTGAGCGCAGGTGGGACAGGTGGGACAGGTGAGGGCATGGGGGGCGTTATAGCGGTCACACAGGGCTGGGACAGGTGAGGGCTCCTCCCCTTTAACTCCAGCAACAAGTTCCAGGTGAGCGCAGGTGGGACAGGTGGGACAGGTGAGGCCATGGGGGGGCTATAGCGGTGACACAGGGCTGGGACAGGTGGGGACAGGTGAGGGCTCCTCCCCTTTAACTCCAGCAACAAGTTCCAGGTGAGCGCAGGTGGGACAGGTGGGACAGGTGAGGACAGGTGGGACAGGTGAGGCCGTGGGGGGGGTGATGTGTGTGTTAGAGGAGTGTGACAGGCGTGTCCCCCGTGCCTCAGGTGTGCCCCTGTCCCCGCAGGTGTCGGTGCACGAGGCGGGGGAGCAGCAGCTGCTGGTGCTCAAAGGGGCCCCCGAGCGGGTCCTGGAGCGGTGCCGGGGGGTCCTGCTGGGGGGGCAGGAGCTGCCCCTCGACCCCCAGTGGAGGGAGGCCTTCGAGGGGGCCTACGCGGAGCTGGGGGGGCGCGGGGAGAGGGTCCTGGGTGAGTGGGGGGTCCTGGGGGGGCGTGGAGAGAGGGTCCTGGGGGAGTGGGGGGTCCTGGGTGAGTGGGGGGCTGGGGGGGATCCTGGGGAGGGGTCCCGAGGGAGAGGGGTCCCGGGGGAGTCCTGTTTGGGGCGTGGCTGGGAAGTGGGTGCATGTCCCCATCCATCCCCTCCCCCTTGAGCCACCCACTACCCCACACGGCCCCCCTGTCCCCTGTGACCCCCCTACCCCCCCCGTGTACCCCCAGAGCCCCCTCTGTCCCCTGTGACCCCCCTGCCCCCCCCGTCCCCCCTGACCCCCCATCCCCCGTGCCCCCCAGGGTTCTGTGCCCGCTGGCTGCCCCCCGGGACGGTGCCCCCCGGGACGGAGCCCGAGGCGCTGCCCGAGCTGGCCCAGGGGCTCTGCTTCGCGGGGCTCGTGTCCCTCATCGACCCCCCCCGCGCCACCGTCCCCCAGGCCGTGAGGAAGTGCCGGACCGCCGGGATCAGGGTGGGGGCACGGGGGGCGGGGGGGGACGGGGGGCGTGGGGGGATGTGGGGGCACTGGGGGGGTGTGGGGGTGGGGGGGACACGGGGGGACAGGGGGGACGGGGGGGGACAATGGGGGCATTTGGGGGGGCACGGGTATGGGGGGACATTGTGGGGACAGGGGGGACATGGGGGGACGTGGGGACACTGGGGGGGCATGGGGATGGGGGGGACATTGTGGGGACGGGGGGGGACATTGTGGGGATGGGGGGCATGGGGATACTGGGGACACTGGGGATGGGGGGACAATGGGGACATTGGGGGTGACACATGGGATTTGGGGATGGGGACACCCGGGGGGGACACGAGGGCACAGGGGAGGACAAGGACAGGGGGGACACTGTGGGGACATGGGGGGACCCCGAGTGACCCCCGGTTCCCCCCCCGTGCCCAGGTGATCATGGTGACAGGTGACCACCCCATCACGGCCAAGGCCATCGCGGCGTCCGTGGGGATCATCTCGGAGGGCAGCGAGACCCCCGAGGAGGTGGCGGCGCGGCTGCGGCTGCCCCTGGAGCAGGTGGACCCCAGGTGGGGGTCCCGGGGG
>NW_026138669.1:0-40128 GCF_025592945.1 Manacus candei
GTGTCCCTAAGGGTGGCACGGTGTCCCAAGGGGTCAGAGCATCCCTAAGGGTGGCACAGTGTCCCTAAGGGTGCCACGGTGTCCCCAAGGGGTCAGAGCGTCCCTAAGGGTGGCACGGTGTCCCCAAGGGTGGCACAGTGGGGTGACCAAGGGGACACAGGGGATGACCAGGGGGACACTGGGGTGACCAAGGGGGACATGGGGGTGACAAGGGGGAACATGGAGGTGACATGAAAGGACATCGGGGGGATTGGGGGGGACAAAGGGACACACAGAGGTGACCAGGGGGACACTGGGGGTGACTGGGGGGACACTGAGGGTGACAAGGGGGACACTGGGGGTGACCAGGGGGGATGGGGAGGTGACCAGAGGGACACTGGGGTGACCAGGGCACATGAGAGTGACCAGGAGGACAGTGGGGTGACCAGGGGGACACTGGGGGTGACCAGGAGGGACATGGTGGTGACCAGGGGAGCACTGGGGGTGACCAAGGGGACACTGGGGGTGACCAGAGGGACACTGGGGTGACCGGGGGACACTGGGGGTGACCAGGGGGACATGGGAGTGCCCAGGGGGACAGTGGGATGACCAAGAGGACACTGGGGGTGACTGGAGGGACACTGGGGGTGACTGGGGGTCACTGGGGTGACCAAGGGGACACTGGGGTGACCAGGGGGACACTGGGGTGACTGGGGGGACACTGGGGTGACCAGGGGGACATGGGAGTGCCCAGGGGGACACTGGGGTGACTAGGGGGAGATGGGGAGGTGCCCAAGGGCACCCAGGGGGTGCCCAAGGGGACACGAGGATGACCAGGGGGACACTGGGGGTGACCAAGGGGCCCCAGGGGGTGACCAGGGGGGACACTGGGGTGACCAAGGGGCCCCAGGGGGTGACAGGGGTCCCCGGTGCCCCCAGGCCCGTCCCCCTGGGCACGGTGGTGCTGGTGGACGCCCACCTGGAGCGCCAGGAGGGCAGGAAGGTGTTCCTGGAGTGTCACCTGCACAGCGCCGACGGGGACACCCTGCACGCCAGGGCCACAGGTGAGGGGGGGACACCTGGGGACACCTGGGACACACCTGGGGACACACCTGGGGACACCCTGCACACCAGGGCCACAGGTGAGGGGGGGACACACCTGGGGACACACCTGGGGGGGCTGGGACACACCTGGGGACACCCTGCACGCCAGGGCCACAGGTGAGGGGGGGACACCTGGGACACACCTGGGGACACACCTGGGGACACACCTGGGGACACACCTGGGGGGGTTGGGGACACACCTGGGGACACCCTGCACGCCAGGGCCACAGGTGAGGGGGGGACACACCTGGGGACACACCTGGAACACACCTGGGCACACACCTGGGGACACCCTGCACACCAGGGCCACAGGTGAGGGGGGACACACCGGGGGGGTTGGGGACACACCTGGGGACACACCTGGGGGGCTGGGACACACCTGGGGGGCTGGGACACACCTGGGTACACACCTGGGGGGTGGGGACACACCTGGGGGGCTGGGACACACCTGGGGGGGCTGAGACACACCTGGGGACACACCTGGGGGGGTGGGGACACACCTGGGGGGGGTGGGGACACACCTGGGGACACACCTGGGGGGGTGGGGACACACCTGGGGGCTCGAGGGCGGGGTGGGGACCCTGCTGTCCCTGTGCCACATGTCCCCCCCTCCCCCCCCAGGTCTCTTCATCCGGCTGGACCCCCCCAAGGACCCCCCCCAAGGACCCCCCCAAGGACGCGGCTCGGGAGGGGGGGGTTGGGGACCCGTAGCTGTCACCGGTCACCCCGGGGTCACCCCTGTCCCCCCCCTGTCCCCCCCGTGTCCCCCCCTGTGTCACCCTCATGTCCCCCACCTCAGTCACCCACCCCCCTGTCCCCCCGTGTCACCCCCTTGTCCCTCCCGTGTCCCCCCCCCTGTCCCCCCCCGTGCCACTCTCATGTCCCCCCCTCAGTCACCCACCCCCCTGTCCCCTCGTGTCACCCCCTTGTCACCCCCGTGTGCCCCCATGTCCCCCCCGTGTCCCCCCAGTCCCCCCATGTCCCCCCAGTGTCCCCCTTTGTCCCCCCCTTGTCACCCCCCGTGTCACCCCAATCACCCCCGTGTCCCCCCCATGTCACCCCCGTGTCCCCTCCGTGTCCCCCTTTGTCCCCCCCTTGTCACCCCCCGTGTCACCTCAGTCACCCCCCGTGTCCCCCCCGTGTCCCCCCCGTGTCCCCCTCGTGTCCCCCTTGTGTGTCCCCCCCCCCAGTGTCCCCAGGGGGGTCGGGGGTGACCCCAGTGACCATCAGAGCTGCTGCCACCCCCCCCCCCGTGTCCCCCCGTGTCTCTGTGGGGTTTGGGGAGAGGGGAACGGGACCCCTTTGAGACCCCTCGTGTCCCCTTTGAGACCCCCAATGTCCCCTCTGGGACCCCCAATGTCCCTTTTGGGACCCCCAATGTCCCCCCCACACGTGTCCCCTCTGGGACCCCCAATGTCCCCTTTGAGACCCCCAATGTCCCCTCTGGGACCCCCCAATGTCCCTTTTGGGACCCCCAATGTCCCCCCCCCAATGTCCCCTTTGAGATCCCCAATGTCCCTTTTGGGACCCCCAGTGTCCCCCCCACACGTGTCCCCTCTGGGACCCCCCAATGTCCCCTTTGGGACCCCCCCAATGTCCCCCCCACACGTGCCCCCTCTTAGACCCCCCGTGTCCCCTCTGGACCCCCAATGTCCCCTTTGGGACCCCCCCAAAGTCCCTTCCCACACTTGTCCCCTTTGAGACCCCCAATGTCCCATTTGGGACCCCCCAATGTCCCCCCCAAACATGTCCCCTTTGAGACCCCCCCGTGTCCCCTCTGGGACCCCCGGCAAGGGGGGGCTGCCCCCCCCCCCCCCAAACCGGGCATGTCACGGGGGTCCCCGCACCCCAAAACTGAGCCCGGAGGGGTGTTGGGGGGTCCCTGCACCCCGAAATTGGGCACATCGGGGGATAGGGTGGGGGGTCCCTGCACCCCAAATGTGACCCCATTAGGGCACTGGGGAGGTCACGTGGGTGCACCCCAAAAATGATCCCATGGAGGGGTCTCCCCACCCCAAAATGAGCCCATGGGGGGTCCCCCCACCCCAAAAATGAACCGTGCAGGGTTTGAGGGTCCCTGCACCCCAAAAATGAGCCCATGGGGGGGTCCCCGCACCCCAAAAATGAGCCCATCAGGGGATCAGGGGGGTCCTCCTACCCCAAAAATGAACCCTGTAGGGTTGGGGGGGCTCGCACCCCAAAAATGAGCCCATGGGGGGGTCCCCCCACCCCAAAAATGAGCCGTGCAGGGTTTGGGGGGGTCCCTGCACCCCAAAAATGAGTTCATCGAGGGGGGGCCCGCACCCCAAAATGGGCCGTTCAAGGCTTCGGGGTGGTCCCTGCACCCGAAAATGAACCCTGTAGGGTTTGGGGGGGGTCCCCCCACCCCAAAATGAACCCTGTAGGGTCTGGGGGGGCTCGCACCCCAAAAATGAGCCCTGCAGGGTTTCGAGAGGTCCCCGCACCCCAAAAATGAGCCCGTCGGGGGATCGGGGGGGGGTCCCCGCACCCCAAAATGAGCCCTGCAGGGTTTGGGGAGGGGGGTCTCCGCACCCCAAAAATGACCTCATCGCGGGGTCCTCGCACCCCAAACATGAGCCCTGCAGGGTTTGGGGGGGGGGTGGTGTCCCCGCACCCCAAAAATGAACCGTGCAGGGTTTTTGGGGGGGTCCCTGCACCCCAAAAATGACCACTACAGGTTTTGGGGGGGGAGGGGGGGTCCCTCCACCCCAAACCTGCCCCCCCCCCTCCAAATTTCCGACTGGCCCCCCCTTCCCTTCGGGTCGGGGTAGATTTGGGGTCACCCCCCCTTCCCCCCCCCCGGGGAAAGTCGGAACTTTCCAGCGGTTTTCGGGGGGGGTTGGGGGGGCGGGATGACACGGGGGGGGTTGGGGGGCAGGGCAGGATGACACGGGGGGGGTTGGGGGCAGGGCAGGATGCCCGGGGGGGGGCCCCGCGCCCTTTTTTATAACGCCCGGCCCCGAAACGGCCCCAAAACGGCCCCAAAACGGCCCCGGCGGCGTCATGAGAGGTACCGGGCACGGGGGGGGCACGGGGGGGCAAGGGGGGGTCGGGGGGGTTAGGGGGGTGTAAGGGGTGTGTAAGAGGGTCAGGGGTGTGTAAGGGGTGTGTAAGAGGGTCAGGGGGGTGTAAGGGGTGTGTAAGAGGGTCAGGGGGTGTGTAAGAGGGTCAGGGGTGTGTAAGAGGGTCAGGGGGTGTCTAAGAGGGTCAGGGGGGTGTAAGAGGGTCAGGGGGGTGTGTAAGAGGGTCAGGGGTGTGTAAGAGGGTCAGGGGGGTGTAAGAGGGTCAGGGGGGGGTGTAAGGGGGTGTAAGAGGGTCAGGGGGGTGTAAGAGGGTCAGGGGTGTGTAAGAGGATCAGGGGTGTGTAAGAGGGTCAGGGGGTGTGTAAGGGGTGTGTAAGAGGGTCAGGGGGGGTGTAAGAGGGTCAGGGGGGTGTAAGGGGGGTGTAAGAGGGTCAGGGGGGTGTAAGGGGGGTGTAAGAGGGTCAGGGGGGTGTGTAAGAGGGTCAGGGGGGTGTAAGAGGGTCAGGGGGGGGTGTAAGGGGGTGTAAGAGGGTCAGGGGGGTGTAAGAGGATCAGGGGTGTGTAAGAGGGTCAGGGGGTGTGTAAGGGGTGTGTAAGAGGGTCAGGGGGGTGTAAGAGGGTCAGGGGGGTGTAAGGGGGGTGTAAGAGGGTCAGGGGGGTGTAAGGGGGGTGTAAGAGGGTCAGGGGGTGTGTAAGAGGGTCAGGGGGGTGTAAGAGGGTCAGGGGTGTGTAAGAGGGTCAGGGGGGTGTAAGAGGGTCAGGGGGGTGTAAGGGGGGTGTAAGAGGGTCAGGGGGGTGTAAGGGGGGTGTAAGAGGGTCAGGGGGTGTGTAAGAGGGTCAGGGGTGTGTAAGAGGGTCAGGGGTGTGTAAGAGCATTCGGGGGGGTGTGTAAGAGGGTCAGGGGGGTGTGTAAGGGGGGTGTAAGAGGGTCAGGGGGGTGTAAGAGGGTCAGGGGGGTGTAAGAGGGTCAGGGGGGTGTAAGGGGGGTGTAAGAGGGTCAGGGGGGTGTAAGAGGGTCAGGGGGGTGTAAGAGCATTCGGGGGGGTGTGTAAGAGGGTCAGGGGGGTGTGTAAGGGGGT
The DNA here is from genome assembly GCF_025592945.1 of Manacus candei. Classification (NCBI taxonomy): domain Eukaryota; kingdom Metazoa; phylum Chordata; class Aves; order Passeriformes; family Pipridae; genus Manacus; species Manacus candei. The sequence goes on from NW_026138669.1 coordinate 5,207, forward strand.
GTAAGAGGGTCAGGGGGGTGTAAGAGGGTCAGGGGTGTGTAAGAGGGTCAGGGGGGGTGTAAGAGGGTCAGGGGGGTGTAAGAGCATTCGGGGGGGTGTGTAAGAGGGTCAGGGGGGTGTGTAAGGGGGTGTAAGAGGGTCAGGGGGGTGTAAGAGGGTCAGGGGGTGCTGGGGGCGCCTTTGCGGGGGCTGGGCACGCGTGTTAGAGCGTGTGCAGCCGTGTCACGGGGTGTGTTGTATTGTACACGTGTGTTATGGGCTGTACATGCGTGTTACGGGCTGTAGATGCGTGTTACAGGGTGTACATGCATGTTATGGGGTGTACACACATGTTACAGGGTGCACAGGCGTGATATAGGCTGTACACCTGTGCTATGGGCTGTACAGGTGTGTTATGGGCTGTACACGTGTGTTATTTGTTGTACACGTGTGTTACAGGGTGCACAGGCGTGATACAGGCTGTACACGTGTCTTATGGGCTGTACACGCATGTTATGGACTGTACACCTGTGCTATGGGCTGTACACGTGTGTTATGGGATGTACACGTGTGCTATGGGCTGTACACGTGTGTTATGGGATGTACACATGTGTTATGGGCTGTACACGTGTGTTACAGGGTGCACAGGTGTGATACAGGCTGTACACCTGTGCTATGGGCTGTACACGCATGTTATGGGCTGTACATGCATGTTATGGACTGTACATATGTGTTATGGGCTGTACATGCATTTTACGGGGTGCACATGGGTGTTGCCGGCTGTACACATGTGCTCTGGGCTGTACATGCCTGTTATGGGCTGTACATGCATGTTATGGGCTGTACATGCATGTTATGGGCTGTACACACATGTTATGGGCTGTACACGTGTTTTATGAGCTGTACATGCATGTTATGGGGTGTACATGCATGTTACAGGGTGTACACGCGTGTTATGGGCTGTACACGCGTGTTATGGGCTGTACATCCATGTTATGGGTTGTACACGCATGTTATGGCGTGTTCAGGGGCTGTACACGCGTGTTAGGGGGGGCACACGTGTGTTACAGGAGGGCACGTGTGTCTCGGGTCCCCCCCGTGTTTTGGGGGGGTCACACCCACGTCGCGGGTCCCACACGTGTGTTTTGGGGTGGGGGGTCACACCCCCCTCGCGGGTCCCCCCTCCCGTGTCCCCCCCCCCCCGCCCGTCCCGCAGCTGCGCCCGCCCCGCCCCCGCTTTTGGGGGGTCGCGGGTCCCCCCCCCGCGCACCTGCGGCGCCCCTTTGATGTGGCGGGCGGCGGGGGGGGACACGGGGGGTGACACGGGGGGGGGACACGGGGGGGGGACACGCGCAGGTGGCCCCCGCACCACCCCCCGCCCGCAACGACCCCCCCCCGCCCCGCTTTGTGCCGGGGGAAGGGGGGGAGGGGGGGGCACCCCTGGGTGCTGGGGGGCCCCTCCTGTGTCCCCCGGGTCCCTTTTGTCCCCTGTGTCCCCCCGGTGTCCCCCCCCCCGTGTTGTCCCCCCCCGTGTTGCCCCTGTGTCCCCCCTGTGTCGCCCCTGTGTCTCCCCCTGTGTCCCTCGTGTCCCCTGTGTCCCTTTTGTCCCCTGTCTCCTGTGTCCCTCGTGTCCCCTCTGTCCCCCCCCGTGTCCCCTCTGTCCCCCCCCGTCCCCTGTCCCCCCCCGTCCCCCCCGTGTCCCCCCCGTGTCCCCTGTCCCCCCCCGTGTCCCCCGTGTCCCTCCCTGTGTCCCCCCCTGTGTCCCCCTCCATGTCCCTCGTGTCCTCCGTGTCCCCTCTGTCCCCCCCGTGTCTCCCCCGTGTCCCTTTGTCCCCCGTGTCCCCCCCCGTGTCTCCTCTGTCCCCCCCGTGTCTCCCCCGTGTCCCTTTTGTCCCCCGTGTCCCCCCCCGTGTCTCCTCTGTCCCCCCCGTGTCCCTCTGTCCCCCCTCTGTCCCCCCCGTGTCTCCTCTGTCCCCCCCGTGTCCCCTCTGTCCCCCCTCTGTCCCCCCCGTGTCCCCTCTGCCCCCCCGTGTCCCCCCCCCGTGTCCCCCGTGTCCCTTTTGTCCCCCCGTGTCCCCGCCTGTGCCGGGGGGTGCTGGGGGTGTCCCCCCCGGCTGGGGGGTGACAGCGGGTCCCTGAGCGGGGGGGGGACGGTGGGGGTGCCCCGGGGGCAGCGGGGCCGTGGGGCTGGTGGCACTGCTGGCACTGGTGGCACTGGTGGGTGCCCCCGGGGCTGGTGGGTGCTGCTGGCACTGGTGGCACTGGTGGCACTGGTGGTACTGGTGGTACTGGTGGCACTGGTGGCACTGGTGGGTGCCCCCGGGAATGGTGGGTGCTGGTGGTACTGGTGGCACTGGTGGCACTGGTGGCACTGGTGGTACTGGTGGTACTGGTGGCACTGGTGGCACTGGTGGGTGCCCCCGGGAATGGTGGGTGCTGGTGGTACTGGTGGCACTGGTGGGTGCTGGTGGCACTGGTGGCACTGGTGGGTGCCCCTGGGGCTGGTGGGTGCTGGTGGTACTGGTGGCACTGGTGGCACTGGTGGGTGCCCCCGGGGCTGGTGGGTGCTGGTAGCACTGGTGGCACTGGTGGCACTGGTGGGTGCCCCCGGGACTGATGGCACTGGTGGCACTGGTGGGTGCCCCTGGGGCTGGTGGGTGCTGGTAGCACTGGTGGCACTGGTGGCACTGGTGGCACTGGTGGGTGCTGGTGGCACTGGTTGTACTGGTGGTGCCGGTGGCACTGGTGGCACTGGTGGGTGCCCCTGGGGCTGGTGGCTGCCGGTGGCACTGGTGGCACTGGTTGGCACTGGTGGGTGCCCCTGGGGCTGGTGGGTACTGGTAGCACTGGTGGTTACTGGTGGCACTGGTGGGTGCCCCGGGACTGATGGCACTGGTGGTACCAGTGGCACTGGTGGCACTGGTGGCACTGGTGGGTGCCCCCGGGGCTGGAGGCTGCTGGTGGCACTGGTTGTACTGGTGGTACTGGTGCGTGCTCGTGGCACTGAGGTGCCCCGAGGTGCCCCCCCAGCTGCGGTGGGTGCCAGGAGGGCTGACAGGTCCCCGCACTACCGGCAGCCCCCCCCTGTGCCCCCCGGTGCCCCAGATGCAGTTGGGGTGCCCCCAGTGCCCCCCGGTGCGGTGGGTGGGTGGCAGCAGGGCTGGCAGGTTCCCGCATTACCGGCAGCCCCCCCCCCGTGCCCCCCAGAGGTGCTGAGGGTGCCCCCGGTGCCCCCGGTGCCCCCCAGTTGCGGTGGGTGGGTGCCAGGAGGACTGGCAGGTCCCTACATTACCGGCAGCCCCCCCTGTGCCCCTCGGCGCCTCAGATGCAGTTGGGGTGCCCCCAGTGCCCCCCAGTTGCAGTGGGTGCAGGTGGGACTGGCAGGTCCCTACACTACCGTCAGCCCCCCCGGTGCCCCCCGGTGCCCCAGATACAGTTGGGATGCCCCGAGGTGCCCCCCCAGTTGCGGTGGGTGGGTGTGGGTGGGACTGGCAGGTCCCCGCATTACCGGCAGCCCCCCCCCGTGCCCCCCAGAGGTGCCGAAGGTGCCCCCGGTGCCCCCCAGTTGCGGTGGGTGGGTGCCAGGAGGACTGGCAGGTCCCTGCATTACCGGCAGCCCCCCGGTGCCCCCAGTGCCCCCAGTTGCGGTGGGTGGGTGCCAGGAGGGCTGGCAGGTCCCCGCATTACCGGCAGCCCCCCCCGGTGCCCCCGGAGGTGCCCCCGGAGGTGCCCCCCGGAGGTGCCGAGGGTGCCCCCCGGTGCCCCCGGTGCCCCAGATGCAGTTGGGGTGCCCCCAGTGCCCCCCAGTTGCAGTGGGTGGGGTGCCAGGAGGACTGGCAGGTCCCCGCATTACCGGCAGCCCCCTCCCGGTGCCCCCCCCGGTGCCCCCCTCGGTGCCCCCGGTGCCCCCGGGCCCTCGCCGACCTCCCCCCGCCGCCGGTTCCCGGCAGGAGCGGCCCCGCCGCGGCTCTTCCCGGCACCCGGTGAGTAATTCGGGGCGCGGGGCTGACTCAGCACCCCCCGAATTCCCAGGGGGGGGTCACACGGGGGTCGCGGGGCCCCCCCAAAAACCCACCCCCCCCCCCTCCAGGGCCGGATGCGCGGGCGGCGCCGGCCCCAAAAAACTGGGGCGGGTGGAAAACGCCGACGAAGCGAATTCGGGCGCGGGAGGAGGAGGAGGAGGAGGAGGAGGAGGAGGAGGAGGAGGAGGAGGAGGAGGAGGAGGGTGAGGGGGGCGCGGGTGGGCGCGGGAGGGTCACGCGTGTGCGGGGCCGGGTGGGCACGAGCAGGGCAGAGAGGGCACGAAGGGGAGAGGGCAGGAGTGGGCACGAGCATCCCCAGGTGTGTCAGGGTGGGCACGACCATCCCTGGGTGTGTCAGGGTGGGCACGAGCACCCCTGGGTGTGTCAGGGGGCACGACCATCCCCGGGTGTGCCAGGGTGGGCACGACCATCCCTGGGTGTGTCAGGGTGGGCACGACCATCCCTGGGTGTGTCACGCTGGGCACGACCATCCTGGGCTGTACTGGTTCCCTCCCAGTACCGTGGCAGGGCCATACTGGGTCATACTGGTTCTCTCCCAGTGCTGTGCTGGGCCGTACTGGGCCATACTGGTTCCCCCAGTGCCATACTGAGCCATACTGGTTCCCCCAGTGCAGTGCCGGGACCATACTGGGCCATACTGGTTCCCTCCCAGTGCTGTGGCAGGGCCATACTGGGCCATACTGGGCCATACTGGTTCCCCCAGTGCCATACTGGGCCATACTGGTCCCCCCCAGTGCCATACTGGGCCATACTGGGCCGTACTGGTCCCCCCAGTGCGGTGCCGGGCCCGTTTCCTGCCGGGGCCGTGTCCCAGTTGTGGCTTCGCCGCTGTCGCCGTCACAGCCCCGACGGCACCCGGGGGCACCGGGGGCAAACTGGGGCACCTGAGGGCACCTGAGGGCACCTGAGGGCACCTGGGGGCACCCAGGGGGGCTGGGGGACAGCAGAGCACAGAGGGGACACGTGTGTCCATAGGGGACATGTGTGTCTGTAGGGGACACGTGTGTCCGTAGGGGACATGTGTGTCTGTAGGGGACACGTGTGTCCGTAGGGGACATGTGTGTCTATAGGGGACACTGGAGGCCACAGGGGACACCTGGTCCTACAGGTGACAGGGGAACCCACAGGTGACATGTAAAGCCACAGGGGACACATGAGCCCATAGGGGACACATGAACCTGTAGGTGACAGGTGAGGCCACAGGGGACACGGGAACCCACAGGGGACACCTGGTCCTACAGGGGACACCTGGTCCTACAGGTGACAGGTGAACCCACAGGTGACATGGGAAGCCACAGGTGACATGTGAGCCCACAGGGGACACGTGAGCTCACGGGGGACATGGGAAGCCAGAGGTGACATGGGAACCCACAGGGGACACGTGAGCTCACGGGGGACACCCGGTCCCACAGGTGACACCTGGTCCTACAGGTGACATTTGACCCTGGGGACAGCACAGGGGGCACAGGTGGCACTGCGGGTCCCACGGGTGCCGTGGGGGCCTGGGGTGTCCCGTGACGGGGACCCGGTGACAAAAACCCCCCAGCACAGGGCCCCCCTGATGGGTGTCCCCACGTCAGGGACCCCAGGACAGGGACCCCAGGACAGGGACCCCACACAGGGCCCCCCTGACGGGGTCCCCATGTCAAGGACCCCAGGACAGGTGTCCCCAGGACAGAGACCCCCTGATGGGTGTCCCCACGTCAGGGACCCCACACAGGGCCCCCCTGACGGTGTCCCCACATCAGGGACCCCAGGACAGGGACCCCAGGACAAGGACCCCACACAGGGCCCCCCTGATGGGTGTCCCCGGTCAGGGACCCCAGGACAGGGACCCCAGGACAGAGACCCCCTGATGGGTGTCCCCGTGGCAGGACCCCCCTGAGGGTGTCCCCGTGTCCCCCCAGCCCCCATCGAGGTGATCCCCTGCAAGATCTGCGGGGACAAATCCTCGGGGATCCACTACGGGGTCATCACCTGCGAGGGCTGCAAGGTGACAGGGGACACGGGGGGACAGGGGGGGACAGGGGGACATGGGGGGACACGGGAGGGACATGAGAGGACGGGGAGGACACGGGGGCACACAGGGGGACATGGGGGACAGGGGGACAAGGGGGACATGGGGGGACACAGGGGGACACGGGAGGGACAGGGGGACACGGGGGGACACAGGGACACAGGGGGACACGGGAGGGACACGGGGGGACACGGGAGGGACAGGGGGACAAGGGGGACATGGGGGGACACAGGGGGACACGGGAGGGACACGGGGGGACACGGGAGGGACAGGGGGACAAGGGGGACATGGGGGGACACAGGGGGACACGGGAGGGACACGGGGGGACACGGGAGGGACAGGGGGACACGGGAGGGACACGGGGGGACACGGGAGGGACAGGGGGACGAGGGGGACACGGGGGCATTTGGGGGATCATGGGGGACATGAGGGATGTGGGGGGACATGGGGGTGATGTGGGGGGTGCTGGGGGGACATGGGGGACATGGGGGGACACAGGGGGCATGGGGGGACAAAGGGGGGCATGAGGGACCATCGAGGTGATGTGGGGGGTGCTGGGGGGACATGGGGGGACATTGGGGGGGGCATGAGGGACATGGGGGATGTGGGGGGCCATGGGGGACATGGGGGTGATGTGGTGGGGCTGGGGGGACATGGGGCGACATGGGGGGACATTGGGGGGGGACATGAGGGCCATGGGGGTGATATGGTGGGGGTTAGGGGGACATGGGGGGGACATGGGGGACATTGGGGGGCCCATGGGGGCCATGGGGGTGATGTGGTGGGGCTGGGGGGGACATGGGGCGACATGGGGGACATTGGAGGGACCATAGGGGGACACGGGGGGTCATGGGGGACATGAGGTGACAAGGGGGGGCCATGGGGGGCCATTGGGGTGATGTGGTGGGGCTGGGGGGACTTGGGGAACTTTGGGAGGGGGGCATGAGGGGACATGGGGGGGGACGGGAGGGATGGGAGGACACAGGGGACACGGGGGGACAGGAGGGGACACGGGAGGATACAGGGGGACGAGGGGGACATGGGGGCATTTGGGGGGTCATGGGGGACATGAGGTGACAAGGGGGGGGCCATCGGGGTGATGTGGTGGGGCTGGGGGGACATGGGGGACATTGGGGGGGGGACATGAGGGGCATGGGGGGACACGGGAGGGATGGGAGGACACAGGGGACACGGGGGGGACATGGGGGGACATGAGGGACATGGGGGGACATGGGAGGGACGGGGGGACACGGGGAACACGGGGGTGCCATGGGGTGCTATGGAATGCCATGGGGTGCCACGGGGTGCCATGGGGATGCCATGGGGTGCCATGGGGTGCCATGGGGTGCCTCCCCGCCTCGCAGGGGTTCTTCCGGCGCAGCCAGAAGGGCGGCCCGAGCTACGCGTGCAGCCGCCAGCAGAACTGTCCCATCGACCGCGCCACCCGCAACCGCTGCCAGCACTGCCGGCTCCAGAAGTGCCTCCGCCTCGGCATGTCCCGCGACGGTGCGTGACAGCCGCGACAGAGCCGGGGACACCGCGGGGACACCCCTCCCTGCGCTGGGACAGCCGGGACAGAGCCGGGGACACCGCGGGGACATCCCTCCCTGCACTGGGACAGCCGGGACAGAGCCGGGGACACCGCGGGGACACCCCTCCCTGCAGTGCCCACACCCCTGGGGACACCCGGGACAGACCTGGGACAGAGGCGGGGACACCGCGGGGACATCCCTCCCTGCCCCGCGGATACCTGTCCCTAAATCTGGGGACACCCGTCCCAGAGACAGGGACACCCCTGGGGACACCCGACCCTGTCCCGGGACAGTCGGAACAGAGGCGGGGACACGGCGGGGACACGCGGGGACATCCCTCCCTGCCCTGGGAACACCCCTTGGGACACCCGGCCCTGCCCTGGGACAACTGGCCCCAAACCCGGGGACACCCCTGGGGACACCTGTCCCTGCACCTGGGACACCTGTACCCCTCCTGGGGACACCCCTGGGGACATCCCTGCCGGCCCTCTGTCCCCTCCCACATCTGAGGACACCCGTCTCTGCCCTGGGGACACCCTTGGGGACATCCCTCCCGGCCCTCTGTCCCCTCCCCTGGGGACACCGGTTCCTCTCCTGGGGACATCGTTCCCGGTCCCCTGTCCCCTCCCCTGGGGACACCCTTGGGGACACCCTTGGGGACATCCCTCCCCGGCCCTCTGTCCCCTCCCTGGGGACACCCGTGTCCCTCTCCTGGGGACACCGGTTCCTCTCCTGGGGACATCGTTCCCGGTCCCCTGTCCCCCTCCCCTGGGGACACCCGTCCCTGCCCTGGGGACACCCGTCCCCGCCCTGTCCCCCCCCCCCGCGGTGTCCGGCAGGACGGGGGTTCCCTGAGGGTCCCGTGTCCCCCCCCCGTGTGGGTGACCCGCGGTGTCCCCCCCGTGTCCCCGCAGCCGTCAAGTTCGGCCGCATGTCCAAGAAGCAGCGGGACCGGCTCCAGGCGGAGGCGCAGCAGCAGCTGGAACAGCTGGAACAGCGGGAACAGCGGGAACAGCGGGAATGGGATCGGGAACAGCGGGAACAACGGGAATGGGATCGGGAACAACGGGATCGGGAACAGCGGGAACAGCGGGAACGACGGGAATGGGATCGGGAACAACGGGAACAGCGGGAACAGCGGGAACAACGGGAATGGGATCGGGAACAACGGGAACGGGAACAGCGGGAACACCGGGAACAACGGGAACACCGGGAATGGGATCGGGAACAACGGGAACAGCGGGAACAACGGGAACAGCGGGAACAGCGGGAACAACGGGAATGGCAGCGGGAACAACGGGAACAACGGGAATGGGATCGGGAACAACGGGAACAGCGGGGAACAACGGGAACGGGAACGGGCGGCCCAGGGGGCTCCGCTCCCCCCCCCGGGCCACCCCCTGTCCCCCGCTGTCCCCGCGGGCTGTCCCAGGGTGTCCCCTCCCGTGCAGGAGGGGCCAAAGCGGGCACAGGAGGGGGGCGGGGACAGGGGGACCCTCGAGTGGTTCCCCCACCCCGGAGGGGGCCGTGTCCTGGAGTCCCCAACGGCGTCCGCAGGGGAGATCGGTGAGTGCGGGGGGGGGGGGGGGGACGGACTCACCCCTGGGGCTGCGGGTGTCACCTGGGGGGCTGCGGGTGTCACCTGGGGGGCCGCCGTGGTGGTGGCACCCGGCTCTGTCACCCGTGGGTGGTGGCACTTAATTCTGTCACCCGTGGATGGTGGGACACGCCTCCATCACCGACGGTGGTGACACCCGGCTCTGTCACCCGTGGGTGCTCCCTAGGGGTAGTGGTACCTGGCTCTGTCACCCGTGGGTGGTGGGACACGCCTCCATCACCGACGGTGGTGACACCCGGCTCTGTCACCCGTGGGTGCTCCCTGAGGGTGGTGGTACCCGCTTCTATCGTTGGTGGGTGGTGACACCCGGCTCTGTCACCCGTGGGTGCCGGCTGGCGGTGGCACCTTGTCCGTCGAGGACACACCCAGAGCCACCTGCCCCGGCCCCGGCCCTGTCCCCAAACCCCCTGTCCCCTGCCCTGTCCCCAAACTCCGTGTCCCCCTGTCGCTGTCCCCAAACCCCGTGTCCCCTGCCCTGTCCCCGATCCCCCTGTCCCCTGCGCTGTCCCCAAACCCCCGTGTCCCCTGTCCTGTCCCCAATCCCCCTGTCCCCAAACCCCATGTCCCCTGCCCTCGGCCCTGTCCCCAACCCCCCTGTCCCCTGTCGCTGTCCCCAACCCCCCTGTCCCCTGTCGCTGTCCCCAAACCCCGTGTCCCCCTGCGTTGTCCCCTGTCACTGTCCCCACGCCCCGTGTCCCCTGTGGCTGTTCCCAAACCCCCTGTCCCCTGTCCCTGTCCCCAAACCCCGTGTCCCCTGTCCCTGTCCCCAACCCCCTGTCCCCCCCAGAGCAGCTGACCCTCAGCGTGGTGCTGTCCCCAAACCCTGTGTCCCCTGTGGCTGTCCCCAACCCCCCTGTCCCCCCCAGAGCAGCTGACGGTCAGCGTGGTGCTGTCTGTCCCCAACCCCTGTGTCCCCTGTCACTGTCCCCAAACCCCCTGTCCCCTGTGGCTGTCCCCAACCCCCGTCTCCCCCCAGAGCAGCTGACCCTCAGCGTGGTGCTGTCTGTCTCCAACCCCCCTGTCCCCTGTCACTGTCCCCAAACCCCCTGTCCCCTGTGGCTGTCCCCAACCCCCGTGTCCCCCCCAGAGCAGCTGACCCTCAGCGTGGTGCTGTCCCACCGCGACACGTGCCAGCCGCGGCCCGAGGAGCTGCAGCGGCGGCGCTGGGACACCTTCACCCGGGACGAGATCCGCGCCTACCAGAGCAAGGTCCGCCCGGGGGGGGCAAAGGGCTGGCCCCGGGGGTGTCCCCGGAGGGCTCAAGGGGGTCCCCTGGAGGCTCGGGGGTGTCCCGGGGGCTCGGGGGTGTCCCCAGGGGTGTCCCCGGGAGGCTCAGGGTGTCCCGGGGGGCTCGAGGGTGTCCCCAGCAGTTCGGGGGTGTCCCGGGGGCTCGGGGATGCCCCGGGGGACTCGAGGGTGTCCCGGGGGGCTCGAGGGTGTCCCGGGGGGCTCAGGGTGTCCCGGGGGGCTCGAGGGTGTCCCCAGCAGTTCGGGGGTGTCCCCAGCAGTTCGGGGGTGTCCCGGGGGCTCGGGGGTGCCCTGGGGGGCTCGGGGGTGCCCTGGGGGGCTCGGGGGTGTCCCCAGGGGCTCGGGGGTGTCCCCAGCAGTTCGGGGGTGTCCCCGGGGGCTCGAGGATGCCCCGGGAGGGTCGAGGGTGTCCCCAACAGTTCGGGGGTGTCCTGGGGGCTCGGGGATGCCCCGGGGGGCTCAGGGTGTCCCGAGGGGCTCGAGGGTGTCCCCAGCAGTTCGGGGGTGTCCCCGGGGGCTCGAGGGTGTCCCCAGCAGTTCGGGGGTGTCCCGGGAGGCTCGGGGGTGCCCCGGGGGGCTGGGGGTGACGGCGGGTGCCTCAGCCCTCGGCCGAGATGTGGCAGCGCTGCGCCGGCCGCGTCACCGAGGCCATCCAGGACGTGGTGGAGTTCGCCAAACGCCTGCGGGGCTTCCTCGAGCTCAGCCAGAACGACCAGATCGTGCTGCTCAAGGCGGGTACGGGGCCACCCACGCCGGGGACACCCCGGCACGTTGTCCCCAGCCCCAGGGACACCCCGTGCCCTTGTCCCCCAATCTCAGTCACACCCCGTCCCCTTGTCCCCAACCCCAGGGACACTCTGTCCCCCTGGCACATTGTCCCCAGCCCCAGGGACATCCTGTCCCCTTGTCCCCAACCCCAGGGCTGCTCCATCTCCTGGGCTCCAGCTCCGGGGCCATCCCTTGTGACATTGTCCCCAGCCCCAGGGACACCCTACTGCCTTGTCCCAACCCCAGGGACACTGTCCCCTTGTGACACTGTCCCCAGCCCCAGGGACACCCCGTCCCCTTGTCCCCAATCTCAGTCACACCCCGTCCCCTTGTCCCCAACCCCAGGGACACTCTGTCCCCTTGTGACACTGTCCCCAGCCCCAGGGCCACCCCATCCCCTTGTCCCAGCCCTGGGGCCACCCTGTCCCCCTTTCCCCAGCCCCCGTGTCCCCAAGCAGTGGCATTCTCTGGTCCCACGGGGAGGTGACAGTCCCACGGGTCCCACAGTGACAGTCCCACGGGTCCCACGGGGAGGTGACAGTCCCATGAGGAGGTGACAGTCCCGCGGGGCCACCCCATCCTCCCTGGGGGGAGGTGACAGTCCCACAGGTCCCACAGTGACAGTCCCACGGGGACACTCCATCCCCAGTGGGGAGGTGACAGTCCCACGGGTCCCACGGGGAGGTGACAGTCCCACAGGTCCCACAAAGAGGTGACAGTCCCACGGGGAGGTGACAGTCCCACGGGTCCCACAAAGAGGTGACAGTCCCACGGGGAGGTGACAGTCCCACGGGCCCCACAAAGAGGTGACAGTCCCACGGGGACACCCCCCTCCTCAGTGGGGAGGTGACAGCCCCACGGGTCCCACGGGGACAGTCCCATGGGGACACCCCATCCTCCCTGGGGAGGTGACAGCCCCACGGGTCCCACGGTGCCACTCCCGACCCCCGCGAGTGCCCTGGCGCCCGGTGCCACCGTCCGTGTCGCTGTCGCCCGCGTGGCGGGGGGTGGCAGGTGCCCTGGAGGTGGTGCTGGTCCGCATGTGCCGAGCCTTCAACTCCGACAACCGCACCGTGCTCTTCGAGGGCAAGTTCGCCGGCGCGGAGCTGTTCCGCTCCCTGGGTAGGGCCCGGGGCGCCCGGGGGAGGGAGGGGACGCGGGAGGGACCCCCCCGGGGACACCGGGTGACAAAAGGGCCGTCCCCAGGGTGCCACGAGCTCGTCGGGTCCATCTTCGACTTCGCCCAGAGCCTGTGCGCGCTGCGCTTCTCGGAGAGCGAGGTGGCCCTGTTCAGCGCCCTCGTGCTCGTCAACGCCAGTGAGGGGCCGCCCCTGTCCCCCCCCCGGGGCCCCTCCCGGGTCCCCCCCCCCCGTGTCCCCTCCCGTGTCACCTCCTGTGTCCCCTCCCGTGTCACCTCCCGTGTTCCCTCCCGTGTCCCCTCCCGTGTCCCCTCCCCGGGTCCCCTCCCGTGTCCCTTCCCCGTGTCCCCTCCCCGGCTCCCCTCCCAGCGTTCCCACTCCCTACCTCAGTGTCCCTCCAGTGTCCCCCCCCCGTGTCACCTCCTCGGGTCCCCTCCCCGTGTCCCCTCCTGTGTCACCTCCCCGGGTCCCCTTCCCGTGTCCCCTCCCCTGTCCCCTCCCTGCGTCCCTTCCCTGAATCCCCTCCCCAAGTCCCCTCCTGTGTTCCCTCCCCATGTTCCCTCCCCGTGTCCCCTCCCCGTGTCCCCTCCCCGTGTCCCCTCCCCGAGTCCCCTCCCGTGTCCCCTCCCTGCGTCCCTTCCCTGCATCCCCTCCCCGGGTCCCCTCCCCGTGTCCCCTCCCGTGTCCCTTCCCCGAGTCCCCTCCCGTGTCCCCTCCCCGGGTCCCCTCCCAGCGTTCCCACTCCCTGCCTCAGTGTCCCTCCCGTGTCCCCTTCCCGCGTCCCCTCCCCATGTTCCCCTCCCCGGGTCCCCTCCCTGAGTCCCCTCCTGTGTCCCTTCCCGTGTCGCCTCCCCAGGTTCCCCTCCCGTGTCGCCTCCCCATGTCCCCTCCCCGTGTCCCCTCCCTGCGTCCTCTCCCTGTGTCCCCTCCCGTGTCCCCTCTCCATGTTCCCACTCCGTGTCCCCTCCCCGAGTCCCCTCCCGTGTCCCTTCCCCGTGTCCCCTCCCGTGTCCCTTTCCCGGGTCCCCTCCCCGAGTCCCCTCCCGTGTCCCTTCCCCGTGTCCCCTCCCGTGTCCCTTTCCCGGGTCCCCTCCCCGGGTCCTCTCCCCGGGTCCCCTCCCAGTGTTCCCACCCCCTGCCTCAGTGTCCCTCTCGTGTCCCCTCGAGTGTCCCCTCCCCGTGTTCGCACCCCTGTCCCTGTCCCCTCGTCCCTGTCACTGTCCCACTGTCCCTGTCACTGTCCCCCCACCCCGCCCTGTCCCCACTGTCCCTGTCGCTGTCCCCCCACCCTGCCCTGTCCCCACGGTCGCTGTGGTTGTCCCCATGCCCTGCCCTGTCCCACTGTCCCTGTCACTGTCTCCATGGTCCCTGTCGCTGTCCCCACTGTCCCTGTCGCTGTCCCCACACCCCGCCCCGTCCCCACTGTCCCTGTGGCTGTCCCCATGCCCTGCCCCGTCCCCACTGCCCCTGTCGCTGTCCCCTCACCCTGTCACTGTCCCCACTGTCCCCGTGACTGTCCCCATGCCCTGCCCTGTCCCCCCACCCTGCCCCGTCCCCACGGTCCCTGTGGCTGTCCCCACTGTCCCGGTGGCTGTCCCCCCACCCTGCCCTGTCCCCACTGTCCCTGCCCTGTCCCACTGTCACTGTCCCCACACCCTGCCCCGTCTCCCCACCCCGCCCTGTCCCCACTGTCCCCGTGGCTGTCCCCCCGCCCTGCCCTGTCCCCACTGTCCCCGCGCTGTCCCCACGGTCCCCGTGGCTGTCCCCAGGCCGGCCGTGGCTGCAGGACCGCCCGCGGGTGGCCCGGCTCCAGCGACACTTGGACGTGGCCTTTCGGCTCCTGCTGCGCCGGACCCGCCGAGAGGGGCTCCTGGACAGGGTGGGGGCACGGGGGGGACACGGGGGGGGTCAGGGGGCACGGGGGGGCACAGGGGGGAGAGGGGGGACACGGGGGGGCACGGGGGGGGCACGGGGGGGACACGGGGGGGCACAGGGGGGCATGGGGGGCACAGGGGGGCATGGGGGGGGCACGGGGGGGCACGGGGGGGCACAGGGGGGAGGGGGGGGCAAGGGGGGCACAGGGGGCACAGGGGGAACACGGGGGGGCACGGGGGGGTACAGGGGACACGGGGGGCACAGGGGGGCACGGGGCGGGCACAGGGGGAACACGGGGGGGCACGGAGGGGCACAGGGGGTACAGGGGGCACAGGAGGGCACAGGGGGGGATAGGGGGATACAGGGGGGGCGGGGGGGGGGCACAGGGGGGACACGGGGGGGCACAGAGGACACGGGGGGCACAGAGGACACGGGGGGGCACAGGGGGGCACGGGGGGACACGGGGGGTACAGGGGGCACGGGGGGACACGGAGGGGCACAGGGGGTACAGGGGGCACAGGGGGGCCGGGGAGGCGCTGGGGGGGGCAGGGGAGGGTGTAGGGGGGACTTGGTGTGTGCCAGGCGTGTGCCAGGCGTGTCACCTCCATGCCAGGCGTGTGCCAGGCGTGTGACGGCCGTGCCCCCCCAGCTGCCCCCCCCGGGCCGGCTGCGGGCTCTGTGCTCGCAGCACCTGGAGCAGCTCCAGGCCTTTCGCCGCCTCCACCCCGGGGGAGTCTCGGCCGCCTTCCCCCCCCCTCTACCGAGAGCTCTTCGCCCCCGATGCCGCCGACCCCCCCGCTGAGCCCCACCCGGGGGGTCGGGACCACCGGGACCACCCCTGCACCCGCTGAGCCCCACCCGGGGGGCCGGGACCACCGGGACCACCCCTGCACCCGCTGAGCCTCACCCGGGGGTGCAGGACCACTGGGACCACCCCTGCACCCACAAACCCGACCCTGGGGGGTCCAGGACCACCCCTGCACCCACTGAGCCTGACCAAGGGGCTTTGGGACCACCGGGACCACCCCTGCACCCGCTGAGTCCCACGCAGGGGTCCAGGACCACCAGGACCACCCCCGCACCCACGGATCCGACCCCGAGGGGTCCAGGACCACCCCTGCACCCACTGAGTCCAATCAAGGGGCTTTGGGACCACTGGGACCACCCCTGCACCCACGGACACCCGGGACCACCCAGGGGATGCTCCGTGGGGGGACCTGTTGGGACTCCATCACCTGTGGGTGCCCCATCACCTGTAGGTGCCCCATCACCTGTCGAGGCTCCATCACCTGTAGGTGCCCCATCACCTGTGGGTGCCTCATCACCTGTGGGTGCCCCATCACCTGTGGGTGCCCCCTCACCTGTGGGTGCCTGTAGGTCCCCCGTGGGTGCCCCTCCACCTGCGGGTGCCCCCTCCCCTGTCTCCGACCCCTCCCCCGGGAACCCCCCAAAACTCGGGAGGGACCCCCCCCCTTGTCACCCCCGGGGGTGCCCGCGCCGTGCCCCGGTGCGGGGTGCAGGAGGGGCGGGTGCCGGGGTGCCCTCGGCTGCATTTTAAGGGAAATAAAGCCGGTTTTGGGGTCCCGGTCTCGTCCGCCCCTCAGTCCCGGCCGGCACGTGGAGACACCCTGGGGCGGCACGTGCGGCCGCCGTCCGCGCTGCTGATTGGCCGCCGCGCCCGTCACTCACGCGCGGTGGGCGGGCTCTCGCCGCCGCTCCGACCTCTGATTGGCTCCTCCCTGCGCCGCGCGCCGCGGATTGGCCGCCTTATTCCCCGTTAGGTCCCGCCCCCAACTGTGGGAGGCCTCGCGGCGATTGGCCGGCGCTGCTCCAGGCGGTGATTGGCTGGGGAGAGCGATGGGAGCCGCGCGGTGATTGGCGGAGCTGGGCAGGGCCGCGCCGTGATTGGCTGTGAGGGCGGGAGGGGGCGGGGCCAACGGCGGGGCGCGGGAGGCGGCGGCGGCGCCGGGGCCGAACCGGGACCGAACCGGGGCCCAACCGGGGCCAAACCGGGACCGAACCGGGGCTCAACCGGGACCGAGGGGGCGGCACCGGCACCCGCAGGTACCCTGAGAACACGCGGGGGGGGGCGGCGGCGGCTCCGCTGCCGGTGCACCGGGACCGGGGCCGAGGCCTGGGCGGCCCCCCCGGACCCTCCGTGAGGGTGGAGGGTCCTCGCTGTGGCTCAGCCCGGTTCCCGGGAACCCCCCCGGGAACCCCCCGATACCCTCCGGTAACGCCCCAGTAACTCCCAGTAACCCCCCGGTAACCCCCGGTAACGCCCCAGTAACCCCCCGGTAACCCCCCAGTAACGCCCTGTAACTGCTGTTACCCCCCCGGTAACCCCCCAGTAACCCCCAGTAACCCTCCACTAACCCCCGGTAACGCCCCAGTAACCCCCTGTAACTGCTGTTACCGCCCCGGTAACCCCCCAGTAACCCCCAGTAACCCTCCGGTACCCTCTGGTAACCCCCCAGTAACTCCCAGTAACCCTCTGGTACCCCCCCGGTAACCCCCCAATAACGCCCTGTAACTGCTGTTACCACCCCGGTAACCCCCCAGTAACCCCCAGTAACTCCCAGTAACCCTCCAGTACCCCCCAGTAACTCCCTGGAACTGTCGTTACCCCCCCGGTAACCTCCCGGTAACCCCCCAGTAACCCCCAGTAACTCCCTGTAACTGTTGTTACCCCGTCAGTAACCCCCAGTAACTCCCAGTAACTCCCCTGTACCACCAGTAACCCCCAATAATTCCCAGTAACCCCCAGTAACTCCCAGTAACTCCCAGTAACTGCTGTTACCCCCCCGGTAACCTCCCAGTAACCCCCAGTAAGTCCCATTAACCCCCTGGTAATCCCCAGTAACCCCCAGTAACTCCCCTGTACCACCAGTAACCCCCAATAATTCCCAGTAACCCCCCAGTAACTCACCTGTATCCCCCCAGTAACCCCCCAATAATTCCCAGTAACCTCCCAGTAACCCCCAGTAACTCCCCTGTACCACCAGTAACCCTCCGGTAACCCCCCAGTAACCCCCCAGTAACCCCAGTTCCCCCCATTTCAGCCCAGGATGGTAGATGGGGGGGTCCTCGCACCCCCCATTAACCCCCCAGTCCCTCCCAGTGACCCCAGTTCCCCCCATTTCAGCCCAGGATGGTGGACAGGGGGTCGTGGCACCTACCAGTAACCCCCCAGTAACCCCAGTTCCCCTGTCCCAGCCCCGGATGGTGGGTGGGGGTCCTGACTCCCTCCAGTCCCCCCAGTAACCCCAGTTCCCCATTCCACCCCCTCCCAGCATGGCAGATTGGGGGTCCTGGCCCCCTCCAGCCCCCCCAGTAACCCCAGTTCCCCCCCCAGCATGGCAGGCCCCAGTTCCCCCCCAGTAACCCCAGTTCCCCCGTTCCATCCCACCCTCTCCCAGCATGGCAGATTGGGGGTCCTGACCCCCCCCAGTCCCCCCCAGTAACCCCAGTTCCCCCCCCCCAGCATGGCAGATTGGGGGTCCCGGCCCCCCCCAGTCCCCCCCAGTAACCCCAGTTCCCCCCCCCAGCATGGCAGATTGGGGGTCCCGGCCCCCCCCCAGTCCCCCCCAGTAACCCCAGTTCCCCCCCCCAGCATGGCACATTGGGGGTCCCGGCCCCCCCCAGTCCCCCCCAGTAACCCCAGTTCCCCCCCCCAGCATGGCAGGCCCGGGGGGCTCGTGGCAGACCCTCAGTGGGGTGCAAAAGGCCGCCGTGCTCCTGGGGGTCCCCGCGGCCGCCACCGTGGGCTACATCCTGTACCGCAGGTACCGGGAGGCCAGAGGTGGGTGAGACCCCCGGGACCCCCACGGGACACCCCCGGGACACCCCCTGGGGAGGGAGAGGGCTCCAGGGGGTGGGTGAGACCCCCGGGACACCCCCGGGACACCCCCCGGGCAGGGAGAGGGCTCCAGGGGTGGGTGAGACCCCCGGGACCCCCCCCGGGACAGGGAGAGGAGTCCAGGGGTGGGTGAGACCCCTGGGACACCCCCGGGACACCCCCCAGGCAGAGAGAGGGCTCCAGGGGTGGGTGAGACCCCCGGGACACCCCCCGGGACAGGGAGAGGAGTCCAGGGGTGGGTGAGACCCCCGGGACACCCCCGGGACACCCCCTGGGACAGGGAGAGGGCTTCAGGGGTGGGTGGGACCCCCGGGACACCCCCCGGGACAGGGAGAGGAGTCCGGGGTGGGTGAGACCCCCGGGACCCCCCGAGACACCCCCTGGGACAGGGAGAGGGCTCCAGGGGTGGGTGAGACCCCCGGGACCCCCCGGGACACCCCCTGGGACAGGGAGAGGGCTCCAGGGGTGGGTGAGACCCCCGGGACACCCCCCGGGACAGGGAGAGGAGTCCAGGGGTGGGTGAGACCCCCGGGACACCCCGGGACACCCCCTGGGACAGGGAGAGGGCTTCAGGGGTGGGTGGGACCCCCGGGACACCCCCCGGGCAGGGAGAGGGGAGGGGAGGCCAGGGGTGGGTGAGACCCCCGGGACACCCCCCCGGGACACCCCCCTGGGACACTCCCCGGGAAGGGAGAGGGGAGGGGAGTCCAGGGGTGGGTGAGACCCCCGGGACACCCCCCGGGACAGGGAGAGGAGTCCAGGGGTGGGTGGGACCCCCTGGGACACCCCCCTGGGGCAGGGAGAGGGCTCCAGGGGTGGGTGAGACCCCCGGGACACCCCCGGGACACCCCCCCAGGACACCCCATGGGACACCCCCAGGGGAGGGAGAGGGGAGGGGAGTCCAGGGGTGGGTGAGACCCCCGGGACACCCCCTGGGCAGGGAGAGGAGTCCAGGGGTGGGTGGGACGCCTGGGACACCCCCGGGGAGGGAGAGGGCTCCAGGGGTGGGTGAGACCCCCGGGACCCCCCCCGGGACACCCCCCAGGACACCCCCTGGGAAGGGAGAGGGCTCCAGGGGTGGGTGGGACCCCCGGGACACCCCCCGGGACACCCCCCGGACACCCCCCGGGGAGGGAGAGGGCTCCAGGGGTGGGTGAGACCCCCGGGGCACCCCCTGGGACAAGGAGAGGGCTCCAGGGGTGGGTGAGACCCCCGGGACACCCCCCGGGACAGGGAGAGGGGGAGGGGAGTCCAGGGGTGTGTGGGACCCCCCCAGGACAGGGAGGGGTCTCTAGGGGTGGGTGAGACCCCCGGGACACCCCCTGGGACAGGGAGAGGGGAGGGGAGGCCAGAGGTGGGTGAGACCCCCTCGGGACACCCCCCGGACAGGGAGAGGGCTCCAGGGGTGGGTGGGACCCCCCGGACACCCCCGGGACACCCCTTGGGACAAGGAGAGGGCTCCAGGGGTGGGTGAGACCCCCGGGACCCCCCCCGGGGAGGGAGAGGGGAGGGGAGTCCAGAAGTGGGACATCCCCCCAGGACACCCCATGGGACACCCCCGGGGAAGGGGAGAGGGGAGGGGTCTCCAGGGGTGGGTGGGACCCCCCCGGGACATCCCCCGGGCAGGGAGAGTGGGGGTTGGAGTCGCTTTCCCCACCGGGAATTCCCTGTGTGTTCCTTGGAACCCCCTCAGGGGGGTCCCTGTCCCTTCTGGGACCACCTGGGGACCCTCTGGGGACTTTGTGGGGACCCTTTGGGGACCCCCTGGGACCCCCTGTGGGGAGAGGGGGTTGGAGTCACTTTTCCCGCCGGGAATTCCCTGTGTGTTCCTTGGAGCCCCCTCAGGGGGGTCCCTGTCCCTTCTGGGACCCCCTGGGAACCCTTTGGGGACCATTTAGGGACCCCCTGGGACCCCCTGTGGGGAGGGGGGGCTGTTGGAGTCACTTTTCCCACCGGGAATTCCCTGTGTGTTCCTTGGAACCCCCCCCTGTCCCTTCTGGGACCTCCTGGGGACCCTCTGAGGACCCCCTGGGCACCCTTTGGGGACCCCCTGGGACCCCCTGTGGGAAGGGGGGGCTCTTGGTGTCACTTTTCCCACCGGGAATTCCCTGTCTGTTCCTTGGAACCCCCTCAGGGGGGTCCCTGTCCGTTCTGGGACCCTTTTGGGACGTGTCCCCCCCCCCGTGTCCCCCCCAGAGGCTCCCCTGACCTACGTGGGGGACGAGGGGCTGGAGCTCGAGGTGAGGGTCCCACGGGGGGCCATGAGATCCCTCATCGGGCGCCGGGGGACCACCATCAACCAGGTGGGGGTTATACTGGGGATACTGGGAGCACTGGGGGCACTGGGACACCCCTGTTCCTGGGGTGGGACCACCATCAACCAGGTGGGTGGGATACTGGGGGTACTGGGAGCACTGGGGGCACTGGGAGCACTGGGAGACCCCTGTTCCTGGGGTGGGACCACCATCAACCAGGTGGGGGTTATACTGGGGGAACTGGGGATACTGGGAGCACTGGGAGCACTGGGACACCCCAAATCCTGGTGTGGGACCACCATCAACCAGGTGGGGGTTGTACTGGGGATACTGGGGGAACTGGGAGCACTGGGGGCACTGGGACACCCCAAATCCTGGTGTGGGACCACCATCAACCAGGTGGGTGTGGAACTGGGGAACTGGGAGCACTGGGACACCCCAAATCCTGGTGAGGGACCACCATCAACCAGGTGGGGGTTATACTGGGGGAACTGGGAGCACTGGGGGCACTGGGAACACTGGGACACCCCTGTTCTTGGTGTGGGACCACCATCAACCAGGTGGGGGTTATACTGGGAGCACTGGGACCCCCCAAATGCTGGGGTGGGACCACCATCAACCAGGTGGGTGTTGGACTGGGGGTACTGGGAGCACTGGGACACCTCCCTGGGGGTACTGGGAGCACTGGGGACACCCCTTTTCCCAGTGTGGGGCCCTCTGGTGTACTGGGAGCCCTGGGACACCCCCCTGGGGGTACTGGGAGCACTGGGACACCCCCTGGATGTACTGGGAGCCCTGGGAACACCCCTTTTCCCGTTGTGGGACACCCTGATGTTACTGGGATCCCTGGGAACACCCCCTGGATGTACTGGGAGCACTGGGAACACCCCCTGGATGTACTGGGATCCCTGGGACACCCCTTTTCCCAGTGTGGGACACCCTGGATGTACTGGGAGCCCTGGGAACACCCCTTTTCCCGTTGTGGGACACCCTGGTGTTACTGGGATCCCTGGGAACACCCCCTGGATGTACTGGGAGCACTGGGACACCCCCTGGATGTACTGGGAGCACTGGGACACCCTGGATGTACTGGGAGCACTGGGACATCCCCTGGATGTACTGGGAGCACTGGGGACACCCCCCTGGGGGTACTGGGAGCACTGGGACACCCCCCTGGGAGTACTGGGAGCACTGGGACACCCCCCTGGGAGTACTGGGATCCCTGGGGACACCCCTTTTCCCGTTGTGGGACACCCTGGTGTTACTGGGATCCCTGGGAACACCCCCTGGATGTACTGGGAGCACTGGGACACCCCCTGGATGTACTGGGATCCCTGGGACACCCCCTGGATGTACTGGGAGCACTGGGACACCCCCTTGGATGTACTGGGAGCACTGGGGACACCCCCCTGGGAGTGGGGGGGGTACTGGGAGCACTGGGACACAACCCTGGATGTACTGGGATCCCTGGGAACACCCCTTTTCCCGTTGTGGGACACCCTGGGGGTACTGGGAGCCCTGGGAACACCCCCTGGATGTACTGGGAGCACTGGGACACCCCCCTGGGGGTACTGGGAGCACTGGGACACCCCCCTGGATGTACTGGGATCCCTGGGACACCCCTTTTCCCCGTTTTCCCTCAGCTGCGGCGTGAGACGGGCGCTCAGATCGCGGTGCGGGAGGCCGAGGAGGGGGAGGACCCCGAGGAGGGGGCCCTGGTGCGGATCTGGGGGTCCCCGGCCCGGGCGTGCCGGGCCAAGGCGGCCGTGCTGAGCCTGCTGGCCGACTGTGCCCCCGTGGCCGAGGAGCTCAGGGTGCCCGGCAGGGCCCTGGGCAGGATCATCGGTACCTACTGACCCCCCCGGGCACCCCCTGATCCTGTGGGATACACCCTGACCCCCCCGGGACACCCCCTGATCCCATGGGCCACCCTGGTCATGGGGGATACACCCTGACCCCCCCCGGGCACCCCCTGGTTGTGTGGGATACACCCTGGTCATGGGGGATACACCCTGGGCATGTGGGATACACCCTGACCCCCCTGGGATACACCCTGATCCCATGGGATAGACCCTGATTCCATGGGATACACCCTGACCCCCCCCGGGATACACCCTGGTCATGGGGGATATACCCTGGTCATGGGGGATACACCCTGGGCATGGGGGATACACCCTGGTCATGGGGGATGCACCCTGGTCATGGGGGATGCACCCTGGTCATGGGGGATGCACCCTGGGCATGTGGGATACACCCTGACCCCCCCGGGATACAGCCTGGTCACATGGGATACACCCTGGGCATGGGGGATACATCCTGGTCATGGGGGATACACCCTGACCCCCCCCCGGGACACCCCCTGATCCCATGGGACACCCTGGTCATGGGGGATACACCCTGATCCCATGGGGCACCCCCTGATCCCTTGGGATACACCCTGGTCATGGGGGATACACCCTGACCCCCCCGGGATACCCCCTGATCCCATGGGACACCCCCTGATCAGATGGGACCCCTCTGATCCCATGGGATACCCCCTGATCCCATGGGATATGTCTGATCCCTTGGGATACCCCTGGTCACGTGGGATACCCCCTGGTCATGTGGGATACCCCTGATCCTGTGGGATACACCCTGGTCCCTTGGGATACACCCTGGTCATGTGGGATACACCCTGACCCCCCCGGCATACCCCCTGGTTACATGGGATACACCCTGACCCCCCCCAGGCACCCCCTGGTCACATGGGATACACCCTGGTCATGGGGGATACACCCTGACCCCCCCGGGATACCCCCTGGTCACACGGGATATACCCTGATCCCGTGGGATATCCCTGATTCCCCCGGGACACCCCTGGTTACGTGGGATACACCCTGATCCCGTGGGATACCCCTGATCCCCCCTGGGATACACCCTGACCCCCCCGGGCACCCCCTGGTTGTGGGGGATTCACCCTGGTCACGTGGGATACACCCTGATCAGATGGGACCCCCCTGATCCCAGAGGACCCTCCCCAATCACATGGGATCCCCCTGATCACATGGGATATTCATGGTCACGTGGGATACCCCCTGGTCATGTGGGATACCCCTGGTCATGGGGGATACACCCTGACCCCCCCGGGATACCCCCTGGTTACATGGGATACACCCTGACCCCCCCGGGCACCCTCCGGTCTTGTGGGATATGTCTGATCCTGTGGGATACACCCTGACCCCCCTGAGGATCCCTTCCCCCCTTCCCATCCTGACATCCCACTCCCTTCCCACTCCCTTATCCCCGAGGATCCCTTCCCCCCTTCCCATCCCAGTCCCCTCCCAACCCCCCCCAAATCCTGCTGGGATCCCAAATCCCCTTTTCTCCCTCCCCTCAACGTCCCATCGGGAATTCCCCCCCCCCATTCCCACTCCCTCCATCCCTCCATCCCTCACTCTCCCGGGGTCCCTCCTCCGCAGGCCGGGGCGGGGAGACGGTCCGCGGGATCCGCCGGCTCTCCGGGGCCAGGGTGGAGTGTGGGCGGGATCCCGAGGCCAGCCTGGCCCCACTGCGGGTCATCCACATCTCGGGGACGCGCCGGGAGGTCGAGGCCGCCAAGGTGAGCGGGGAGGGCGGGCTGGGGGAGCCTGGATCCCCGTGGATCCCCATGGATCCCAATGGATCTGGGATCCATGCCCTGGTGGGAAGGATGAGCCTGGATCCCCATGGATCCCAATGGATCCTGTTGGATTTGGGATCCATGCCCTGGTGGGGTGGGGGAGCCTGGATCCCGATGGATCCCATTGGATCTGGGATCCATGCCCTGGTGGGATGGGGGAGCATGGATCCCCATGGATCCCAATGGATCCTGTTGGATCTGGGATCCATGCCCTGGTGGGGTGGGGGAGCCTGGATCCCGATGGATCCCGATGGATCCCATTGGATCTGGGATCCATGCCCTGGTGGGATGGGGGAGCATGGATCCCGATGGATCCCACCAGATTCAGTATCCATGCCCTGGTGGGAAGGATGAGCCTGGATCCCGCTGGATCATGTATCCATGCCCTGGTGGGGTGGGTGAGCCTGGATCCCAATGGATCCTGCTGGATCCCAATGGATCTGGGATCCATGCCCTGGTGGGATGGGAGTGCCTGGATCCCAATGGATCCCAATGGATCCCCCTGGATTGGGTATCCATGCCCTGGTGGGTACCTGGATCCCGATGGATCCTGCTGGATCTGGGATCCATGCCCTGGTGGGATGGGGGAGCCTGGATCCTGCTGGATCCCATTGGATCCCAATGGATCTGGGATCCATGCCCTGGTGGGATGGGGGAGCCTGGATCCCTCTGGATCCCTCTGGATCTGGTATCCATGTCTCGGTGGGATGGGGGTGCCTGGATCCCGATGGATCCTGCTGGATCTGGGATCCATGCCCTGGTGGGATGGGGGTGCCTGAATCCCCTCTGGATCCCCCCGGATCCCCCTGGCTCTGCCATCCCCGGCCCGTTGTCCCGTTCGCAGCGGCTGATCCTGGAGAAGCTGTCGGAGGACGCGGCGTTCCGCAGGGACCTGGCCCAGGCAGCCGCCTCCCGCTGCCCTCGGAAGCAGCCCCTGGGCAGCCGCCGGGACACGGAGCCGCTCCCGGAGCCGCTCCCGGAGCCGCTTCCCGCCGGGATGTCGGAGCGCTGGGATGGGGAGTGCTGGGAAGGGACAGTCCCCGGGCAGCGGGATGGGAGCGAGGGGACGGAGGAGCCGGAGTTTGGGAAGGAGGAGCCGGAGCTTGGGAAGGAGGAGCCGGAGCTCGGGAAGGAGGAGCCGGAGCTTGGGAAGGAGGAGCCGGAGCTCGGGAAGGAGGAGCTGGAGCTCGGGAATGAGGAGTCAGAGCTCGGGAAGGAGGAGCTGGAGTTTGGGAAGGAGGAGTCGGAGCTCGGGAATGTGGAGCCGGAGCTCGGGAACGAGGAGACAGAGCTCGGGAAGGAGCTGGAAAACGGGAACGAGGAGGTGGAGCTTGGGCTGGAGCTGAAGGAGCTGGAGAACGGGAATGAGGAGCTGGAAAACAGGAATGAGGAGCTGGAGAATGGGAAGGAGGAGCCAGAGGAGCCGCCGGTGGAAAAGTTTGAGGGTGAGGGTTTGTTGTCGCCCCTTGGGATGGGGGTGGAAAACTCCGGGGAGGGAGAGGAGGGAATGAGGAGCCAGAGGGTGGGAATGAGGAGCCAGGGGTTGGGAATGGGAAGGCAGGGCTGGGAATGAGGAGCCAGAGGTTGGGAATGGGGATCTGGAGGAGGCAGAGCAGGGGGATGAAGAGCTGCAGGAGCCAGAGGGTGGGAATGAGCAGCCAGAAGCTGGGAATGAGGAGCTGGAGGACCAAGAGGTTGGGAATGAGGAACCAGAAGTTGGAATGAGGATCTGGAGGAAGCAGGGGCTGGGAATGAGCAACTAGAAGCTGGGAATGAGGAACCAGGGGCTGGGAATGAGGCTCAGGAGGAGCCAGGGGCTGGGAATGAGGAGCCAGAGGTTGGGAATGAGGAGCCAGAGGGTGGGAATGAGGAGCAAGAAGACGAAGAGGTTGGGAATGAGCAGCCAGGGGCTGGGAATGAGCAGCCAGGGGCTGGGAATGAGCAGCCAGGGGTTGGGAATGAGCAGCCAGGAGCTGGCAAGGGGAAGCCGGGTCTGTCCCCGAGGCCCCGGGGCCGTTCCTGGCTGCCCCCGTGCCCCAGCCCGGGCCGTTCCCGCCCCGTTCCCGCCCCGTCCCCGCAGTTCCCAGCCCGGATCTGAGCTTCCCGGCGGACGAGCAGCTGGAGGTGTTCGTGTCGGCGGCCGAGAGCCCCGGGCACTTCTGGGTGCAGCTGCTGGGCAGCCGCTCCCTGCAGCTCGACAAGCTCACCCGCGAGATGGGGCACTACTACGGCAGCAGCCACCCCGTGAGACCCCCGGGACCCTCTGGGGACCCTCTGGGACCCCTCTGGGACCCCTCTGTGTCCCCTCTGTGTCCCCTATGTCCCCTCCCTGTCCCCTCTGTGTCCCCCCCCCCTTGTCACAGCGATGTCACCCACCCTGTGAGACCCCCGGGACCCTCTGGGGACCCTCTGTGTCCCCCCCCCCTTGTCACAGTGATGTCACCCACCCCGTGAGACCCCCAGGCACCTGGGGACCCTCTGGGGACCCTCTGTGTCCTCTCCCTATCCCCTCTGTGTCCTCCCCTTGTCACAGTGATGTCACCCACCCCATGAGACCCCCGGGGCACCTGGGTCCCCTCTGTGTCTCCTCTGTGTCCCCTCACTTGTCACAGTGATGTCACACCCCCTGTGTTCTCCTGTGTTACCTCTGTGTCCCCTCTGTGTCCCCTCTGTGTCCCCTCCCTGTCCCCCTGTCCCCTCCCTGTCCCTGACTATCCCCCTCTGTCCCCAGTGTCCCCTCCCTGTCCCCTGACTGTCCCTCTGTCCGCAGTGCCCCCCTGTGTCCGTCCGTCCCGGTGACATCGTGGCCGCCCCATACCCCGGGGACGGGCAGTGGTACCTCCCCTCACTGTCCCCCTGTCCCCAGTGTCCCCTGGCTGTCCCCTCCCTGTCCCCTCTGTCCCCTCACTGTCCCCCTGTCCCCTGGCTGTCCCCTGACTGTCCCTCTGTCCCCAGTGTCCCCCTGTGTCGGTCCGTCCCGGTGACATCGTGGCGGCCCCGTACCCCGGGGACGGGCAGTGGTACCTCCCCTGGCTGTCCCACTGTCCCTGGCTGTCCCCCTGTCCCCTGTGTCCCCTGGCTGTCCCCTCCCTGTCCCCAGTGTCCCCCTCACTGTCCCCCTGTCCCCTGGCTGTCCCCTGACTGTCCCTCTGTCCGCAGTGCCCCCCTGTGTCCGTCCGTCCCGGTGACATCGTGGCCGCCCCGTACCCCGGGGACGGGCAGTGGTACCTCCCCTGGCTGTCCCCCCTGTCCCCTGGCTGTCCCTCTATCCCCAGTGTCCCCTCCCTGTCCCTGACTGTCCCCCCTGTCCCCTGGCTGTCCCTCTGTCCCCTCCCTGTCCCCTGGCTGTCCCCCTGTCCCCTGACTGTCCCCCCTGTCCCCTCTCTGTCCCCCTGTCCCCTCACTGTCCCCCTGTCCCTGACTGTCCCTCTGTCCGCAGTGCCCCCCTGTGTCCGTCCGTCCCGGTGACATCGTGGCCGCCCCATACCCCGGGGACGGGCAGTGGTACCGTGCCCGCGTGCTGGCCATGCTGGACAACGGCCACTGGGACCTGTACTACGTGGACTTCGGGGACAACGGGGAGGCCCCCCGGGAGGCCCTGCGGACCCTCAGGTGGGGACAGCCCCGGGACAACCCCGGGAGAATCCCGGGATAACGGGGTGGCCGGCTGGGAGTTCCCTCCTGGGGGTTTGGGGTCCTGGCTGGGCCCATTTTGGGGACCCTTGGGCACCTCCTGTCCCTCCCCTGGCCCCTCAGACCTTCCCTTTGGGGTCTTTTGGGGATCCCCCCACCCTCCCCATTGGGGTACCCTGGCTGTTCCCTCCCCTGGCCCCTCAGACCTTCCCTTTGGGGTCTTTTGGGGGTCCCCCCACCCTCCCCATGGGGTACCCTGGCTGTTCCCTCCCCTGGCCCCTCAGACCTTCCCTTTGGGGTCTTTTGGGGGTCCCACCACCCTCCCCATGGGGTGCCCTGGCTGGGCCCATTCGGGGGACCCTTGGGCACCTCCTGTCCCTCCTCTCCCTCCCTGTCTCCTCAGACCTTCCCTTGGGGTCTTTTGGGGGTCCTCCCACCCTCCCCATGGGTTGTGCCCATTTTGGGGACCCTTGGGCACTTCCTGTCCCTCCTGTCCCTCCCCTGGCCCCTCAGACCTTCCCTTTGGGGTCTTTTGGGGATCCCCCCACCCTCCCCATTGGGGTACCCTGGCTGTTCCCTCCCCTGGCCCCTCAGACCTTCCCTTTGGGGTCTTTTGGGGGTCCCCCCACCCTCCCCATGGGGTACCCTGGCTGTTCCCTCCCCTGGCCCCTCAGACCTTCCCTTTGGGGTCTTTTGGGGGTCCCACCACCCTCCCCATGGGGTGCCCTGGCTGGGCCCATTCGGGGGACCCTTGGGCACCTCCTGTCCCTCCTCTCCCTCCCTGTCTCCTCAGACCTTCCCTTGGGGTCTTTTGGGGGTCCTCCCACCCTCCCCATGGGTTGTGCCCATTTTGGGGACCCTTGGGCACTTCCTGTCCCTCCTGTCCCTCCCCTGGCCCCTCAGACCTTCCCTTTGGGGTCTTCTGGGGGTCCCCCCACCCTTCCCATGGGGTGCCCTGGCTGTGCCCTCCCCTGTCCCCTCAGACCTTCCCTTTGGGGTCTTTTGGGGGTCCCCCCACCCTCCCCATGGGGTGCCCTGGCTGTGCCCATTTTGGGGATCCCCTCATCCCTGTGCCTTCCAAGTGGGACCTCGGGAAACCCCCTTGGGCACCTCCAGCCCCTCCTGTCCCTCCCCTGTCCCCTCAGACCTTCCCTTTGGGGTCTTCTGGGGGTCCCCCCACCCTTCCCATGGGGTGCTCTGGCTGGGCCCATTTTGGGGACCCTTGGGCACTTCCTGTCCCTCCCCTGGCCCCTTTGACCCCTGTGCCTTGTCCCTCCCCCATCCTCCCCTGTCCCTCCCCCTGTCCCCTGTCCCTCCCCTGTCCCCTTTGCCCCCTGTCCCTCCCCTGTCCCTCCCCTCTCCCTCCTGTCCCTCATCCCTCCCCTGTCCCCCCTCCCCCCTGTCCCTCCCCTGTCCCCCCGTCCCTCCCCCTGTCCCCTTTGCCCCCTGTCCCTCCATCCCTCCCCTGTCCCCTGTCCCTCCCCTGTTCCCTGTCCCTCCTGTCCCCCTGTCCCTCCCCTCTCCCTCTCCCCTGTCCCTCCCCTGTCCCTTTTGCCCCCTGTCCCTCCCCCTGTCCCTCCTGTCCCTCCCCATCCCTGACGGTCCCTTTTCCCTTTCCAGGGGGGATTTCCTGAGCCTGCCCTTCCAGGCCATCGAGTGCAGCCTGGCCGGGATCGTCCCCTCGGGTCAGTCTGGGGGGGCACCGGCCCCGAGCCCACCCCAATCCCGCTGTTATCCCGGGATTATCCTGGCGTTATCCCAGTGTTATCCCACTGTTATCCTGCTGTTATCCCGGGGTTATCCCAGTGTTCTCCTGGTGTTATCCCACTGTTATCCTGCTGTTATCCTGCTGTTATCCCGGGCTTATCCCGGGCTTATCCCGCTGTTATCCTGGTGTTCTCCTGGCGTTATCCCACTGTTATCCTGCTGTTATCCCGCTGTTATCCCGGTGTGATCCCACTGTTATCCCAGTGTGATCCTGGTGTTATCCCAGTGTTATCCCAGTGTTCTCTCAACGTTATCCCAGTGTTATCCCGGTGTTATCCCAGTGTTATCCCAGCATTATCCCAGTGTTCTCCTGGTGTTATCCCAGTGTTCTCCTGGTGTTATCCCAGTGTTCTCCTGGTGTTATCCCAGTGTTATCCCAGTGTTATCCCAGTGTTATCCCGGTGTTATCCCAGTGTTATCCCGGTGTTTTCCCAGTGTTATCGTGGTGTTCTCCCAGCATTCTGCCAGTGTTCTCTGGGCATTCTCCCAGTGTTATCCCAGCGTTATCCCGGTGTTCTCCTGGTGTTATCCCAGTGTTATCCTGGTGTGATCCTGGTGTTATCCTGGCATTATCTTGTCATTATCCCAGTGTTATCCTGCCATTCTCCCGCTGTTATCCCGCCGTTCTCCGGCGGTTATCCGGGTGTTCTCCGCAGGGAACGACTGGGAGGAGGCCGCCCTGGACGCCTTTGAGCGGCTGACGGGCTGTGCCCAGTGGAGGCCGTTGGAGGCCCAGCTCTGCAGCTTCTGCCCCGCCACGCCCTGGCCCCGGCCCAGCCTGCGCCTCTTCGCCCAACACCACGGACAGGTGGGGCACTCCCGACATTCCCGGTGCTCCCACTGGCATTCCCAACCTTCCAACTCTTCCCACTGCCATTCCCAACCTTCCTGGTGCTCCCACCGCCATTCCCAATGTTTCCCATGTTCCCACCACCATTCCCAACATTCCAGCTCTTCCCACTGCCATTCCCAACCTTCCTGGTGTTCCCACCACCATTCCCACCACTCCCAGTGTTCCCACCACCATTCCCAGTGTTCCCACCATTTCTGGTATTCCTACCACCATTCCCGACCTTCCTGCTCTTCCCACCACTGTTCCCAACATTCCCACTGCCATTCCCAACCTTCCCGGTGCTCCCACCCCCATTCCCGCCATTCCTGGTGTTCCCACTGCCATTCCCAACATTCCCACTCTTCCCACTGCCATTCCCAGCCTTCCTGGTGCTCCCACCACCATTCCCACCACTCCCAGTGTTCCCACCACCATTCCCACTATTCCTGGTGTTCCCACTGCCATTCCCAACATTCCTGGTGTTCCCACTGCCATTCCTGACATTCCCACTGCTCCCACCACCCTTCCCGACCTTCCTGCTCTTCCCACCACCGTTCCCAACATTCCCACTGCCATTCCTGCCATTCCCAGTGTTCCCACCATTCCCGGTGTTCCCACTGCCATTCCCGACCTTCCCACTCTTCCCACTGCCATTCCCAACATTCCTGGTGTTCCCACCATTCCCAACCTTCTCAGTGTTCCCAACATTCCCTGGTATTCCCCCCATTCCCGGCGTTCCCCCCCAATTCCCAGTATTTCCACCTCATTCCTGGTGCTCCCCCCATTCTCGGTGTCCCCCCATTCCCAGTATTCCCCCATTCGTGGTGTTCCCCCCTCATTCCCGGTGTTCCCCCCTCATTCCCGGTGTTCCCCCATTCCCAGTATTTCCCCCCCATTCCCAGTATTTCCCCCCCATTCCCGCTGTTCCCCCCCCATTCCCAGTGTCCCCTCATTCCCAGTATCTCCCCCCCATTCCCAGTATCTCTCCCCCATTCCCGCTGTCCCCCCCCATTCCCAGTATTCCCCCCCATTCCTGCTGTTCCCCCCCCCATTCCCGGTGTCCCCCCATTCCCAGTATTCCCCCCCATTCCCAGTATTCCACCCCCATTCCCGGTATTCCCCCTCATTCCCTCGTTCCCGCAGCGCCTGGACGTGGGGGCGGAGCTGGTCCGGTTGGGATTTGCCATCCCAGGACCCCCCGAGGACGATTTGGGGCCGGGATCCCAAACCCCCCCCGCACAGGACACCCCGGTGAGCTGCTCCCACATTCCCGGGATGGGGGGGGTCCCGGTGCCCCCTGGGATGGTCCCAGTGCCCCCCTGGGATGTGGGATGGTCCTGGTGTCCCCTGGGATGGTCCCAGTGTTCCTTGGGATGTGGGGTGGGCCCGGTGTCCCCTGGGATGTGGGGGGGTCTCGCTGTCCCCTGGGATGGTTCCACTGTCCCCTGGGATAGGGGATGGTCCCACTGTCCCCTGGGATGGTCCCAGTGCCCCCCTGGGATGTGGGGGGGTGCCACTGTCCCCTGGGATGGTTCCACTGTCCCCTGGGATAGGGGATGGTCCCACTGTCCCCTGGGATGGTCCCAGTGCCCCCCTGGGATGTGGGGGGGTCCCACTGTCCCCTGGGATGGTCCCAGTGTTCCCTGGGATGTGGGGTGGTCCTGCTGTCCCTGGGAAGTGGGACGGTCCCAGCATCTCCAGGATAACTCTCCTGGCTCTTCCCGGTGTCCCCTGGGATGTGGGATGGTCCCACTCTCCCCTGGGATGGTCCCACTGTCCCCAGGGATAGGGGGTGGTCCCACTGTCCCCTGGGATATGGGGTGGTCCCGGTATCCCTGGGATGGTCCCACTGTCCCTGGAATGGTCCCGGTGTCCCCTGGGATGGTCCCAGTGTTCCCAGGGATGTGGGACGGTCCCGGTGTCCCCTGGGATGGTCCTGGTGTGCCCTGGGATATGGGATGGTCCTGGTGTCCTTTGGGATGGTCCCATTGTCCCCTGGGATATGGGGTGGTCCCAGTGTCCCTGGGATGTCGGACAGTCCTGGTGTCCCTGGGATAGTCCTGGTGTGCCCTGGGCTGTGGGATGTCCCAGTGTCCCTGCAATGGTCCTGGTGTCCCCTGGGGTGTAGGACATTCCCAGTGTCCCCGGGATGTCCCCAGTGTCCCCAGGCTGTCCCCGGTGTCCCCTGGGGTGTCCCTGGGATGTTCCTGGTGTCTCCTGGGCTGTGGGATGTCCCCGGTGTCCCCAGGCTGTCCCCGGTGTCCCCAGGATGTCCCTGGTGTCCCCTGAGCTGTCCCTAGGATGTTTCTGGTGTCCCCTGGGCTGTGGGATGTCCCCGGTGTCCCCTGGGGTGTCCCCATGATGTCCCCGGTGTCCCCTGGGCTGTCCCCGGTGTCCCCATGATGTCCCCAGTGTCCCCTGGGCTGTGGGCTGTCCCCGGTGTCCCCAGGCTGTCCCCGGTGTCCCCTGGGCTGTGGGATGTCCCCATGATGTCCCCGGTGTCCCCTGGGCTGTCCCCATGATGTCCCCGGTGTCCCCCGGGCTGTCCCCAGCTCTCACCCCTCCTGTCCCACACAGGACAGCGTCACCTCCAGCGCCAGCCTCGTGTCCGACCCCCCCCGGAGCACGGGGGACACCCCGGACAGCCCGTCCTGCCGGAGCACGGGGGACACCCCGGACAGCCCGTCCTGCCGGAGCCTGCCCGGTGAGTCTGGGGGGTACATTCCTGGGGACATTCCTGGGGTGTTCCCAGGACACCCCTCTGACCCCCTGCCCGGTGAGTCTGGGGGGGGACATTCCTGGGGACACCCCTCTGACCCCCCTGCCTGGTGAGTCCAGGGGGGAAATCCCTGGGGACATTCCTGGGGACATTCCCGGGGCGTTCCCGGGACACCCCTCTGACCCCCTGCCCTGCTCCCGCAGATGCCACCAGCCCCGTGCCCAGGGACACTGTCACTGTCACCTGAGGGTGTGCCCGGGCACCCGGAGCTGCTCCCGGTGACCCCATCGCTGTCACCTGGAGCTGCTCCCTGTGACACCGTCACTGTCACCTGGAGCTGTTCATGGTGACCCCATCGCTGTCACCTGGAGCTGCTCCCTGTGACACTGTCACTGTCACCTGGAGCTGCTCCTGGTGACACTGTCACTGTCACCTGGAGCTGCTTCCTGTGACACTGTCACTGTCACCTGGAGCTGTTCCTGATGACACCATCGCTGTCACCTGGAGCTGTTCTTGATGACACCATCGCTGTCACCTGGAGCTGTTCCTAGTGACACCGTCACTGTCACCTGGAGCTGCCCCAATGTCACCATCGCTGTCACCTGGAGCTGCTCCTGATGACACCATCGTTGTCACCTGGAGCACCTCCCTGCGATCCTGTCACTGTCACCTGGAGCTGTTCCTGATGACACCGTCACTGTCACCCGGAGCTGCCCCAATGTCACCGTTGTCACCTGGAGCTGCCCCCAGTGCCATCATTGTCACCTGGAGCTGCCCCAATGCCACCATCACTGTCACCTGGAGCCGCTCCCGATGCCACCATGATTGTCACCCGGTGCCGCCGCCCCCCCGGACGGTCCCCTCGCCGCCCCCCGGGCCCTCCGGGGGGGTCTCCATCGTGCCTGCCGTGGGGACATCCCCCCCCCCGCTCCCCGGGATTGTTGTTTTCTGTGAGGGGGACGAGCTCTTCGTTGTCCCGGGTTAATAAACGGAACGTTTCTCAGCGCTTCGCCTCCTCCGGGGGGTCCCGGGGGGGTCCCGGCGGTTACCGGGGGGGTCCCGACCCTTTCCCAGCGGCGGAGGAAAGGGGGATGTGCGCAGGCGCAGTACGTTCCAAGCAGGCACACGGCGGTTGTGCGCAGGCGCAGTACGTTCCAAGCAGGCACACGGCGGTTGTGCGCAGGCGCAGTGCGTTCCAAGCAGGCACACGGCGGTTGTGCGCAGGCGCAGTGCGTTCCAAGCAGGCGCACGGCGGTTGTGCGCAGGCGCACGGCGGAGGAAAGGGGGTGTGCGCAGGCGCAGTGCGTTCCAAGCAGGCGTACGGCGGTTGTGCGCAGGCGCAGTGCGTTCCAAGCAGGCGCACGGCGGAGGAAAGGGGGATGTGCGCAGGCGCAGTGCGTTCCAAGCAGGCACCCCGTGGAGGAAGGAGTTGTGCGCAGGCGCAGTGCGTTCCAAGCAGGCGCGCGGCGGGGCATCCCTAGCCGCGGGGAGAAGGGAGTTGTGCGCAGGCGCAGTGCGCGCCCGCGGGGTCCTCGCGCGCCGTGAGGGAGAGGAGGCCGCCATGTTGGCACTGAGGGCGGTGGGGACGGCGGGACCGGCCCTGAGCCGGGCCCTGAGCCTGAGCCACGGGCTGGTGAGCGCCGGGGGGGTGTAACGGGGGCAGGGGGTGTGGGTGAGGGCCGGGGGGAGCACGGGGAGGTGCCCCGGGGGCTGTACCGGGAGGGGTACCGGGGACGGCGGGACCGGCCCTGAGCCTGAGCCAGGGGCTGGTGAGGGCTGAGAAGGGGAGATAATGGGGGTTATGGGGGCTGAGGGGTGTAGGGGGGGGGCTGTAAGGTCTGTGGGGTGTAGGGGGGGAGGCTGTAGGGTCTGGGGGGTGTATAATGGGGGTTGTGGGGTCTGAGGGGGGTTAATGGGGGGCTACAGGATCTGGGGGGTGTTGTAGGGGGAATTCCCGTTTTCCACAGGATACAGTGGTGG
>NW_026138670.1:0-19937 GCF_025592945.1 Manacus candei
CACGTGACCGCCAGGAGATGGCGGCGCGGGGGGGGCGGGGCCGACGCTCGCGAGCGCGCGGGGCAGCGGCGACCAATGGGAGGCGGCGGCGGGGGCGGCGCAGGCGCAGTGCGAGCCCGCGGCGACCATAGAGACGAGTCCTCCCGCGGCTCCTCCGCCCGCCAGACCCCGCTTGAAGCGCGGATCCCACCCACAGGGAGGCTCCTCCGCTGGGTCCGCGCGGCCTCTGCCCGCCGTGAACCCCCCTCTGTGGGCGAGCGGCGGAGGAAAAGCGAGGTCCTCCAGGGGGACAGAGCGGCTCCCGCTGAGGGGCGCCGCCATGCCGGCGTGACGTCAGTTCCGGCGGGCGGCGGGCCGGAAGCGAGCGGGCGGCGGCGCGCAGGGCCGGGGCCGCCAGGGCAGGTCCGAGGAGGGGGCCCGAATGACGTCATGCGATGGGCTGTGACGTCACCGGGGGCCGGGGGGGCGCGGGGGGGTCAGGGCGGGGGGGGCCCGAGGGGTTGGGGGCGGCTGGGGGGGGCCCGGGGGCCTGTGGGGGCCGCGGAGCATCACGGGATTGGGGGCTGGGGGGGGATCGCGGGGTTCTGGGGGGGGATTTGGGGGGTCTCGGGGGCCGGGGGGGGGCGGTCGGGGGGTCCTCGGAGCTTCTTGGGGGTCGTGGGAGGTTCGGGGGTGCCCCGGGGGGGGGGGGGGGGGGTGTCAGAGGCCGCAGAGGATCATGGGATTGGGGGGGCCTGATGGGGGTCCGGGGGGGGGGTTGGGGAGCCTTGGGAGGGGTCTGGGGGGTCCTGGGGGGTTTGGGGGGTCCTGATGGGGGTCTTGGGGGCGTTGGGGAGCCCTGGGAGGGGTCTGGGGGGTCCTGGGGGGGTTTGGGGAGCCCTGGGAGGGGTCTGGGGGGTCCTGGGGGGGTTTGGGGAGCCCTGGGAGGGGTCTGAGGGGTCCTGGGAGGGTTTGGGGGGTCCTGATGCGGGTCTTGTGGGGTCCTGGGGGGGGTTCGGGGGGTCCTGATGGGGGTCTTGGGGGGTCTGGGGGGTCCTGGGGGGGTCCAGGGGGTCCTGCAGGACTCGGGTTGGGGGCTCGGGGGGGTCTCGGACTGTTGGGGGGGGGGTCGCGAAGGGGTCGCATTTGGGGGTCCCGGGATGGGGGGGGGGGGTTGGGGTTTTTTGGGGGGTCCCGGGTGTGATTTTGGGGTCCCCCAGGAGGATGGGGGACAGCGATGACGAGTACGACCGGCGGCGCCGGGACAAGTTCCGGAGGGAACGGAGCGACTACGACAGATCCCGGGAGAGGGAGGAGAGAAGGAGGGAGGACTGGAGCGACAGGTGGAACTGGGGGCACTGGGGGGCACTGGGAGGGACTGGGAGGGAGGACTGGAGCGACAGGTGGCACTGGGGGCACTGGGGGGCACTGGGAGGGACTGGGAGGGAGGACTGGAGCGACAGGTGGCACTTGGGGGGCACTGGGAGGGACTGGGAAGGGTTAGAGTTATACTGGGATGCACTGGGAGGGAGGACTGGAGTGATAGGTGGCAGTGGGAGGGACTGGGAAGGGTCAATGTTATACTGGGATGGACTGGGAGGGAGGACTGGGGGCAGAGGGAGGGTTCCAGCCCCTCAGGGGGCTCTCAAGCCCCTCACTGTTCCCATTTTCCCTGTTTTCCCCCCATTTCCAGGGACTGGGAGCGGGGCCGGGGAGCGGCGCAGTCGGGACTGACCCCCCCAAACCCCCTCAAATCCCCCCAAATCCCCCCAAGCCCCCCCAAATGCAGGCCCTGGGGGCAGGGGGGAGGGTTGCAGCCCCCCTGAGCCCCTCATTTTTCCCATTTTCCCTGTTTTTCCCCCGTTTCCAGGGACTGGGAGCGGGGCCGGGAGCGGCGCAGTCGGGACTATCGCGACTACGACCGGACCCGGCGGGAGAGGTTCAGCCCCCCCCGGCACGAGCTGAGCCCCCCCCCAGAAACGGCTCAGGAGGGACTGGTGAGACCCCAAACACCTTCTCTGGGACCCCCAAAAACCCCCCTGGGACCCCAAACCCACCCAAAAATCCACCCTGAGACCCCAAAAACCCCCCTGAGACCCCAAACCCACCCAAAAATCCACCCTGAGACCCCAAAACTTTTCCTGAGACCCCCAAAACCCTCCAAGACCCCAAATATCCCCCCCGAGACCCCTCAGGGATCCCAAAAACCCCCCTGAGACCCCAAACCCACCCAAAACCTCCCCGAGACCCCCCCGCCCCAATGATCCCCTGCAGTGATCCGTGACCCCTGTGACCCCCCCTGACCCCTGTGACCCCTCTAATGACCCCCAATCTGTGTCCCCCCAGGGAGGAGCACGGGTCCGACCCGTACCACAGCGGGTACGAGCTGCCCTACAGCGGGGGGGGGGGCCGGGCCCACCTACGGCCCCCCCCAGAGCCCCTGGGGGCACCCCGACATGTCCCACGTGCTGCAGCACCAGCTGCTGCCCATCCAGGCCAGGTGAGACCCCAAAACCACCCCAAAAACCACCCTG
Organism: Manacus candei; assembly: GCF_025592945.1. Classification (NCBI taxonomy): domain Eukaryota; kingdom Metazoa; phylum Chordata; class Aves; order Passeriformes; family Pipridae; genus Manacus; species Manacus candei. The sequence goes on from NW_026138670.1 coordinate 2,514, forward strand.
AGCATCCCTGAACACCCCTGAACACCCCTGAACACCCCTGACCCCATAGACCCATCCCCGACCCCATAAACCATCCCAGACCCCAAACCCACCCCGACATGTCCCACGTGCTGCAGCACCAGCTGCTGCCCATCCAGGCCAGGTGAGACCCCAAAACCACCCCAAACACACCCCAAAATCACCCCAAAACCCACCCAAATGATTCCAAACAACCGAATAACCGAATAACGACCCCAAAATCTGTGGGGTGCCCCCCAGGCTGGGCACAATCGCGGAGGTGGAGCTGGGCATGGCCCCCCAACCCCCCAAACTGCCCAATAATGACCCCAAATCCCCCAATAATGACCCCAAACTGCTCTTTATTGATCCTGAACCAACCAATAATGACCCCAAACCCCCCAATATTGACCCAAACCCCCCCCAAACTCTGTGGGGTGCCCCCCAGGCTGGGCACAATCGCGGAGGTGAGCTGGGCATGGCCCCCCAAACCCACCAACAATGACCCCAAACTGCCCCACATTGACCCCAAACTGCCCAATATTGACCCAAACTCTCCAATAACAACCCCAAACCCCCCTCTAATGACCCCAAAATCTGTGGGGTGCCCCCCAGGCTGGGCACCACCGCGGAGGTGGACCTGGGCATGGGCCCCCAACCCCCCAGACCCCCCAATAATGACCCCAAACTGCCCTTTATTGATCCTGAACCAGCCAATAGTGACCCCAAACCCCCCAATAGCGACCCCAAACCCCCCAATATTGATCCCAAACCCCTCAATACCGATCCCAAACCCCCCAATACCGACCCCAAACGCTGTGGGGTGCCCCCCAGGCTGGGCACGATCGCGGAGGTGGAGCTGGGCATGGCCCCCAAGCCCCCAAACTGCCCTTTATTGATCCCAAACCCCCCAATAATGCCCCAAACCCCCCAATATTGATCCAAACCCCTCAACACCGACCCCAAATCCCCCAATACTGACCCCAAAATCTGTGGGGTGCCCCCCAGGCTGGGCACGATCGCGGAGGTGGACCTGGGCATGGCCCCCAACCCATAAATAATGACCCCAAACTGCCCTTTATTGATCCCAAACCACCCAATAACGACCCCAAACCCCCAATAACGACCCCAAACCCCCAATAACGACCCCAAACCCCCCCATACCGACCCCAAACCCCCCCCATACCGACCCCAAACCCCCCTCTAACGACCCCAAACGCTGTGGGGTGCCCCCCAGGCTGGGCACGATCGCGGAGGTGGACCTGGGCATGGCCCCCCCGGTGATGAAGAGCTTCAAGGAGTTCCTGCTGTCCCTGGACGACGCCGTGGACGAGACGGAGGCCGTGAAGCGCTACAACGACTACAAGCTGGACTTCCGGCGCCAGCAGCTCCAGGAGTTCTTCCTGGCACACAAGGACGAGGAGTGGTACGTCCTGGGGGGGGCTGGTCCCGAAAAATGGCATCTCCACCCCAAAAAACCCTCCCTTTGGAGAGAAAAACCCCAAAAAACTCCCCCGAACTTACAGAGAAACCGGCCCGGGAACGGCCTGAAATGGCCCCAAAGGGACCCCAAACCAACCCGAAAGGGCCCAAAACTGAGTCCAAACCATCCCAAAAGGGAGCAAAATGACCCCAAACTGAGTCCAAATGGCCTGAAATGACCCCAAACCCACCTGAAAGGGCCCAAACCGGCCACAAACCGACCCCAAGCCCACCCAAAAGGGCCAAACCTGACCCCAAACACACCTGAAAGGGCCCAAAACCGACCCCAAGCTAATCCAAGAGAGCCCAGAACTGATCCCAAACTGACCCAAAAGAGCCTAAACCGACCTGGAAACGGCCCAAACTGACTCCAAAACTGACCCCAAATGGCCCAAACTGACCCCAAACTGCCCCCAAATGGCCCAAACCGACCCCAAACCGACCCAAACTCCCCCCCACCCCCCTCCCCAAGCCTCGGGGGGGTCCCACCCCACCCCACCCCACCCCACAGCGGGTCCCCATTTTTGGGGGGGGTTCCCGGGAGGGGGGTGGGTGGTAAAACCCCCCCAAAACCCCCCCCATCCCCGCTTTCCCGGGGGGTTTTTGGGGCGGGCTGGGGGGTCTCCGGGGGGGCAGGGGGGGGGTCTGTCCGTCCATCCTAACGCTTCCCTTCTCTCCCAAGCGCCCTCCGGACCCGGGAAGGCCCTGGAAGGCGGCGGGGGGGGGGTCCCGGCCCCCCAGACCCCCGTGTGGGGCAGGCAGGCAGGGCGGGGCCGCGCACAATGCGGCGCTAGAGGCCAGTGCAGGACTCAGCCAGGGACCTTTGTTGTTTTATTTTTGGGGGGGGGTGCCCTCCCCACACCCCCCCCCCCGTTTTTGGGGGCAGGGGGAGGCGGAGTTTTGGGTAAAAAGCGGCCGGTTTTGGGGCCGTTCGGCTCGGGGGGTCCCTTGAGCCCAAAATCCAAACGAGTCGGGGCCTGGACGGCGACGCCGGCGCCAAGCGTATGTATGACCCCCCCTGACCCCCAGACAGCCTGGAAACACCCCAAAATAACCCCAAAAACAGCCCCTGACCCCCCAGACAGACTGGAAACACCCTGAAATACCCCCTGAACCCCCCCAGACAGCCCTGGAACACCCCCTGACCCCCCAGGACAGCCTGGAAACACCCCCTGACCCCCCAGGACAGCCTGGAAACACCCCAAAAACACCCTCTGAACCCCCCAGACAGCCTGGAAACACCCCAAAATACCTCCAGAAACACCCCCTGACCCCCCAGACAGCCTGGAAACACCCTAAAACCAGCCCCTGAACCCCCTGGGACAGCCCTGGAACACCCCCTGACCCCCCCAGGACAGCCTGGAAACACCCCAAAAACACCCCCTGAACCCCTGGGACAGCCCTGGAACACCCCCTGATCCCCTGGGACAGCCTGGAAACACCCCAAAATAACCCCAAACCCACCCCTGACCCCCCCGGGGACACCCTGGGACCTCCCCCCCCCAGGACAGCCCGGAAATGTCGTGGAACACCCCAAAATATCCCCAAAACCACCCCAGAAACACCCCCAGGACAGCCCAGAAACACCCCAGAAACGCCCTGGAAACATCTCCAGGAATGTCCTGGAACACCCCAAAATCCCCCAAAACCATCCTGGAACACCCAAAATCCCCCAAATCCCAGATTTCTGCGGGTTCGGCTCCAAGTCCTCCCCAGACGAGGCCGGGGGGCCCCGTAACTGCCCCCAAATCCCCCAAATCTCCCCCCAAATCCCCAATTTCCCCCAGGTTCCGCTCCAAGTACCACCCCGGCGAGGCGGGGGGGGCCCCATAACTGCCCCCCAAACCCCCATAACTGCCCCCAAATCCCACTGGAACCCCCCCAAATCCCCCCCAAACCCCTATTTCTGGCAGGTTCCGCTCCAAGTACCACCCCGACGAGGCGGGGGGGTCCCATAGCTACCCCCAAATCCCGCTGGAACCCCCCAAATCCCTGATTTTGCCCCAGGTTCCGCTCCAGGTACCACCCCGACGAGGCCAGGGGGTCCCATAACTGCCCCCCAATCCCCCATAACTGCCCCCCAATGCCCCCCAAACCCCTATTTCTGGCAGGTTCCGCTCCAAGTACCACCCCGACGAGGCGGGGGGGTCCCATACCTGCCCCCAATCCCCCATAACTGCCCCCCAATCCCCCATAACTGCCCCCCAATGCCCCCCAAACCCCTATTTTTCCCCAGGTTCCGCTCCAGGTACCACCCCGACGAGGCTGGGGGGTCCCATAACTGCCCCCCAATCCCCCATAACTGCCCCCAAATCCCCCAAAACTGCCCCCCAATGCCCCCCAAACCCCTATTTCTGTCAGGTTCCGCCCCAAGTACCACCCCGACGAGGCGGGGGGGTCCCAGATCCCCCATAACTGCCCCCAATCCCCCATAACTGCCCCCCAATGCCCCCCAAACCCCTAATTTCCCCCAGGTTCCGCTCCAAGTACCACCCCGACGAGGCGGGCCGGCGCCGGCAGGAGGCCCAGGCCGCGCTGAGGAACCGGCTGGGGGTGTTCCTGTACCTGTCCGAGCAGGGCTGGCTCGACAACCTCCTGCTCGACATCGACCGCGCCCCGCAGATCGTCAAGACCCTCGACGCGGGTGCGGGACCCAAAAACACCCCAAAAACCACCAAAAACCACCCAAAAAACACCCCAAAACACCCCAAAACGGGCTCGGGAGGGGGTGGGAACGGGCAGGGCCCTCCCCGGGACCCCAGAATTGTCTTTGAGGTCCCCAAAACGGCTTCTGAGATCCCAAAACCTTCCCCAGGACCCCAAAACCCCAAAAGGTGCTTGGGGGGAGGGTGGGAAAGGGCAGGGCCCTCCCCGGGACCTCAAAACCCTCCTTGGGACCCTAAAATCATCCCCAGGACCCCAAAACCCTCCCTGAGATCCCAAAAACCCTCCCTGAGACCCAAAAATCATCCCTGAGATCCCAAAACCTTCAATGAGGCCCAAAAACCCTCCCTGAGACCCAAAAATCATCCCTGAGACCCCCAAACCATCCCTGAGGCCCCCAAACAGCTCCTGAGATCCCAAAACCCTCCTTGGGACCCCAAAACCTTCCCTGAGGCCCCAAACAACTCCTGAGATCCCAAACCCCTCCTTGGGACCCCAAAACCTTCCCTGAGGCCCCAAAACCTTCCCCAGGACCCCAGAACTGTGGGATTGAGCTGGAGGGGCTCAGACACTCCTGCCCCATTTCTGGGGGGGCTTTAACCCATTTTGGGGCTGGTTTACCCCCTTTTGGGGCTGTTTTGCCCCATTTTGGTGCATTTTTACCCATTTTTGTGCATTTTAACCAATTCCGGCCGTTTTCCCCCCCAAACCCCCAGCGGTGATCAAGATGGAGGGGGGCACGGAGCACGACCTGCGCATCCTGGAGCAGGAGGAGGAGGAGGAAAGGGCCGACAAGGCCGAGGGGGGGCCCCAAGAAGGAGGAGCCGCGGCCGCCGGAGCCCCCCGGGAAGGGCCCCCCCGAGGGCGACGACCCCAAAAAGGTCTGGAGGGGTTTGGGGGCCTTTTTTGGGGCCCCTTTGTGGGATTTCGTGTCTTTGGGGGATTTGGGGTCCCTTTGGGGTGTTTGGGTCCCTTTTGGGGGATTTTGGGGTATTTGGGGTCCCTTTGTTGTATTTTGGGTGCCTTTTGGGTCTCCTGGGGGTATTTGGGTGCCTTTGGGGTCCCTTTGTTGTATTTGGGGTCCCTTTGGTGTTTTTGGGGTCCCTCTGGGGTCCCTTTGGGGTATTTGGGGTCCCTTTGGTGTTTTTGGGGTCTCTTTGGTGGTTTTGGGGTCCCTTTGGGGTATTTGGGGTCCCTTTGGTGTTTTTGGGGTCCCTTTGTTGTATTTGGGGTCCCTTTGGGGTATTTGGGCCCCTTTGGTGTTTTTGGGGTCTCTTTGGTGTCCCTTCCCCCCCCTTTGTGACCCCCCTTGTCCCCCCCAGGCTGAGGAGGCGGAGCCAGGGGCGGAGCCAGCCCCGGGGGCGGGGCCTGAGGAGGAGGAGGAGGGGCCTGAGAAGAGGCCGAAGGAGGAGGAGGCGGAGAAGGAGGGGCCCAAGGTGGGGGGACACGCCCCCTGACCCCAAAACCACGCCCACTGACCACAACCACGCCTGCCAACCAAAACCACGCCCACTGCCTGACAAACCACACCCCTGGACCCTAAGCCACGCCCACTGCACCCCACCCCACCCCTATTGACACCAAACCACGCCCCTCCATCCAGAGCCACACCCCCAGCCCAGAGCCACGCCCACTGACATGAAACCACGCCCCCAGCCACAGAGCCACACCCCCTGACAGAGCCACGCCTCTGTCACCAAGCCACGCCCCCGGGCCACACCCCTGTCACTAAACCACACCCCTTGACCCAGAACCACGCCCAATGCTGGCAAACCACACCCCCAACTCCTGAGCCACACCCCCTGACACCAAACCACACCCCCTTGGCCCTGAGACACACCTCCTGTCCCTAAACCACGCCCCCTTCCCCTGAGCCACGCCCTGTGACCCCAAACCACGCCCCTCGGCCTGCAAACCCCTCCCCTTTGTTTCCAAGCCCCGCCCTCTCTCCTCCACCCCGCCCCTTTCCTCCAGAGCCCCTCCCCTTGCTCCTCACGCCCCTCCCCCTGTTCCCCAAGCCCCTCCCCTTCACCCCCAAGCCCCGCCCCCTCTCACTTGGCGCCCCCCGCAGGCTCGGCCGCGCCAGCGGAGCCGGGACAGCGACAGTGACAGTGACAGCGAGGGGGGGGCACGGAGACCCCCCAAAAATGAGGGTAGGGGGGGAATGGGGGGTCATGGGGGTCATTGGGGGGGTCATTGGGGTCATGGGGGGGTCATTGGGGGGGTCATTGGGGTCACTGGGGGGGTCAGGGACAGCGACAGTGACAGTGACAGCGAGGGGGGGGCACAGAGACCCCCCAAAAATGAGGGTAGGGGGGGAGTGGGGGGTCATGGGGGTCATTGGGGTCATTGCGGGGGTCATTAGGGGGGTCATTGGGGTCACTGGGGGGGTCAGGGACAGTGACAGTGACAGCGAGGGGGGGGCACAGAGACCCCCCAAAAATGAGGGTAGGGGGGGAATGGGGGGTCATGGGGGGTCAGGAGGGTTTGGGGGGGTTTGGGGGGGGTTAGGGGGGGTTTGGGGGGGGTCAGGAGGGTTTGGGCGGGGTTAGGGGGGGTTTGGGGGGATCAGGAGGGTTTGGGGGGATTAGGGGGGGCTTGGGGGGGGTCAGGAGGGTTTGGGGGGATCAGGAGGGTTTGGGGTCTCCAGGGTGGTCTGGGGGGGCTCCAAAGGTTCCCGTTGGATTTTGGGGGGTCCTCACCCCCCCCCTTTTCCCTCCCCCCCCCAGAGGAGCCCAAGGAGGACAAGGGGGGGGGTCGGGAGGACGAGGCCGACGCCGGGACCCCCAACAACCCCCCCCAGAAGGCCAAGGAGGGGCCCGGGGGGGGCCCCCAGGGGGGGTCCCAGGAGCCCAAACCTCGACCCCTGCACAAAACCTGCTCCCTGTTCATGAGGAACATCGCCCCAAACATCAGCCAGGCCGAGATCGTGGCGGTGAGGGGGGAATGGGGGTCCTGGGGGGGTCTGGGGGGGCTCGGGGGGGCTCAGGGACCCCAAAACCCCCCCAAAATACCTCTCAGAACCCCCCAAACCCACCCCAAACCCCCCTGTTCCTGAGGAACATCGCCCCAAACATCTCCCAGGCCGAGATCGTGGCGGTGAGGGGGGTTTGGGGGTCCTGGGGGGGTCTGGGAGGGCTCAGGGACCCCAAAAACCTCAAAAAATACTCCTCAAACCCCCCTGTTCCTGAGGAACATCGCCCCAAACATCTCCCAGGCCGAGATCGTGGCGGTGAGGGGGCAATGGGGGATCTTTGGGGGGTCTCTGGGGGTCTGGGGGGGGTCCTGGGGGTCTGAGGGACCCTTCAGGCCCCCCCAAATGCCCCCCCTGTGCCCCCCCAGCTCTGCAAACGCTACCCCGGGTTCATGAGGGTCGCCCTGTCCGAGCCCCAGCCCGAGAGGAGGTGGGTCCGGGGGGCTGGGGGGAATTTGGGGGGGCCTGGGGGGGTTATTTTGGGTTCTGGAAGGGTTATTTTGGGTCCTGGGGGGAATTTGGGGGTTCCTGGGGGGATCTGGAGGGGATATTTGGGGTCTGGGGGGGTTGGGGGTTCCTGGGGAGGGTCAGGGAGGATATTTGGGGTCCCTGGGGGTGTTTTTGGGGGTGTTTTGGGGTTATTTTGGGGGGTTTTTGGGGTTATTTTGGGGTGTTCTGGGGTTATTTTGGGGTTATTTTGGGGTGTTCTGGGGTTATTTTGGGGTATTTTGGGGTGTTTTGGGGTCTCAGAGCCCGCCCGTTTCCCCCCAGGTTTTTCCGCCGGGGGTGTTTCTGGGGGGATTTTGGGGTTATTTTGGGGTATTTTGGGGTTGTTTTGGGGTCTCAGAACCCGTTTCCCCCAGGTTTTTCCACTGGGGGTATTTTGGGGTTATTTTGGGGTGTTCTGGGGTTATTTTGGGGCGTTCTGGGGTTATTTGGGGTCTCAGAGCCCGTTTCCCCCCAGGTTTTTCCTCTGGGGGTGTTTTTGGGGTTATTTTGGGGTTATTTTGGGGTATTTTGGGGTTATTTTGGGGTGTTTTTGGGGCATTCTGGGGTTATTTTGGGGTCTCAGGGCTGTTCCCTGCAGGTTTTTCCGCCAGGGGTGTTTTGGGGTTATTTTGGGGTATTTTGGGGTTATTTTGGGGTCTCAGAACCTGTTTCCCCCCAGGTTTTTCCACTGGGGGTATTTTGGGGTTATTTTGGGGTGTTCTGGGGTGTTTTGGGGTCTCAGAGCCCGTTTCCCCCCAGGTTTTTCCGCCGGGGTTGGGTGACCTTCGACCGCAGCGTGAACATCAAAGAGATCTGCTGGAGCCTGCAGAACATTCGGGTAGGGGCTGGCACGGGGCTTTGGGGGGATTTGGGGTTGTTTGGGGTTATTTGGGGTTGTTTTGGGGTCATAACCTCCCAGATTTCCTCCCCCAGCTCCGGGAGTGTGAGTTATCCCCAGGAGGGTCCGGAATGTCTCTGGGATCACCCAGCACCGGGGCTGGGTTTGGGGCTGGATTTGGGGTTATTTTGGGGTTATTTAGGGTTAGTTTTGTCTCTCCAGCTCCGGGAGTGTGAGTTATCCCCAGGAGTGAACCGGGACCTGACCAGGAGGGTCCGGAATGTCTCTGGGATCACCCAGCACCGGGGCTGGGTTTGGGGCTGGATTTGGGGTTATTTTGGGGTTATTTAGGGTTAGTTTTGTCTCTCCAGCTCCGGGAGTGTGAGTTATCCCCAGGAGTGAACCGGGACCTGACCAGGAGGGTCCGGAATGTCTCTGGGATCACCCAGCACCGCCCCATCGTGCGCCACGACATCAAACTGGCCGCCCGGCTCGTGCAGGCTCTGGACGCCCGGGCCCGGCTCTGGAGCCCCCCCGGGACCGGGGACCCCTCCCAGGAGACCCCCCCGGGAGAGGGGGGCGAAGGGGGGGACGGGGGGGACGGGAACAACCCCCCCCCGGCCGAGGCGGGGGTGAGAAACGGGGGAAAAGGGGGGAAATGGGGAGAAAAGGGGAAATGGGGGAAGATTTGGGGGGAAATGGGGGCCCTGGGGGGTCATTGGGGTTCTCTTGGGGTCACTGAGGGGGCAGAACCCTGAGCTGAGGGACATCCCTCATTACCTGAAGGAAAGGGTGTCCCCCAATGTCCCCTGTGACCCCCCAGTGTCTCCTCAGTGTCCCCAAATGTCCCCAAATGTCCCCCCAGACCCAGAACCCCGTCCTGAGGCACATCCCTGTTACCTGAGAGGTGTCCCCAAATGTCCCCAATGTCCCCTCTGATGTCCCCAATGTCCCCCCTGTCCCCCCAGACCCAGAACCCCGTGCTGAGGCACATCCCTGTTACCTGAGCGAGGGGGTGTCCCCAAATGTCCCCAATGTGTCCCCCCCTGTCCCCCCAGACCCAGAACCCTGTCCTGAGGCACATCACCGACTACCTGATCGAGGAGGTCTCTGCTGAGGAGGAGGAGCTGCTGGGGCAGGGGCAGGGGCAGGGCCAGGGCCAGGGGCAGGGCCAGGGGGGGGCCACCAACCCCCCCGAGGACGGGGCCCGGGAGAGCAACCCCGCCGAGGTCACCGTGGAGAGGGACGAGAAGCTGCTCAAGGTGAGACCCCCCTGTCACCCCTGACCCCCCCTGAGACCCCCCTGTCACCCCTGACCCCCCCCTGTAACCCCTGACCCCCCCGTGTCACCCCTGACCCCCCAACCCCGCCGAGGTCACCGTGGAGAGGGACGAGAAGCTGCTCAAGGTGAGACCCCCCCAGGGACCCCAAACCCCCCCTGAGACCCCCCTGTGTCACCCCTGACCCCCCTGAGTCACCTCTGACCCCCCCTGTGTCACCTCTAACCCCCCTGTGACCTCCCTGTGACCCCCCTGTGACCCCCCATGACCCCTGAGACCCCCCAGAATGTCCCTGTGCCCCCCAAATGTCCCTGTGCCCCCCAAATGTCCCTGTGCCCCCCAGGTGCTGGACAAGCTGCTGCTGTACCTGCGGATCCTCCCCTGTCCCTGTCACAGCCCTGAGCCCTGGGACCCCCCTGTGACCCCCAAAATGTCCCTGTGACCCCCTGTGACCCCCAAAATGTCCCTGTGCCCCCCCAAATGTCCCTGCCCCCCCCAGGTGCTGGACAAGCTGCTGCTGTACCTGCGGATCCTCCCCTGTCCCTGTCACAGCCCTGAGCCCTGGGACCCCCCTGGGACCCCCATAATGTCCCTGTGACCCCCTGTGACCCCCCAGAATGTCCCTGTGACCCCCAAAATGTCCCTGTGCCCCCCAGGTGCTGGACAAGCTGCTGCTGTACCTGCGGATCCTCCCCTGTCCCTGTCACAGCCCTGAGCCCTGGGACCCCCCTGGGACCCCCATAATGTCCCTGTGACCCCCTGTGACCCCCCAGAATGTCCCTGTGACCCCCAAAATGTCCCTGTGCCCCCCAGGTGCTGGACAAGCTGCTGCTGTACCTGCGGATCGTGCACTCGGTGGATTATTACAACACCTCCGAGTACCCCAACGAGGACGAGATGCCCAATCGCTGCGGGATCATCCACGTCAGGGGGCCCCTGCCCCCCAACAGGGTCTCACACGGGGAGGGTGGGTCTGAAAACCCCAAAAACACCCCCAGAAACCCAAAAAACCCACCCCAAAACCCCAAAAACCCCCAAAACCCCAAAAACCCTCCCGGGATATCCCAAACCCCCCAGTCCCTGCGGGATCATCCACGTCAGGGGGCCCCTGCCCCCCAACAGGGTCTCACACGGGGAGGGTGGGTCTGAAAACCCCAAAAAACACCCCCAGAAACCCCCAAACCCCCCGAAAAAAACACCCCAAAACCCACCCAAAAAACAACCCCCAAAAAAAACCAACCCCCAGAACACCCCACCCAGAACACCCCAAACCTCCCTGGGGGCCCCCAGAACCCCTCCTGGCAGGTCCCAGTGATCCCGTTATCCCATATTCCCAGTTCTGGAGTGGCAGAGGGGGTTTGAGGCCCGGCTGTCAGTGATCCCAGTGATCCCAGTGATCCCATTATTCCCATTATCCCATATTTCCAGTGTTGGAGTGGCAGAGGGGGTTTGAGGCCCGTCTGTCCCCCCTCCTGGCGGGTTCCAGTGATCCCAGTGATCCCATTATTCCCATTATCCCCAGTGTTGGAGTGGCAGAGGGGGTTTGAGGCCCGGCTGTCAGTGATCCCAGTGATCCATTATCCCATATTTCCAGTTCTGGAATGGCAGAGGGGGTTCGAGGCCCGGCTGTCAGTGATCCCAGTGATCCCAGTGATCCCATTATCCCACTATCCCCAGTTCTGGAGTGGCAGAGGGGGGTTCGAGGCCCGACTGTCAGTGATCCCAGTGATCCCATTATCCCCATTATTCCCATTATCCCCAGTGTTGGAGTGGCAGAGGGGGTTCGAGGCCCGTCTGTCCCCCCTCCTGGCGGGGTCCCAGTGATCCCAGTGATCCCATTATCCCCATTATCCCATATTTCCAGTTCTGGAGTGGCAAAGGGGGTTCGAGGCCCGGCTCTCCCCCCTCCTGGCGGGTCCCAGTGATCCCAGTGATCCCATTATCCCCATTATTCCCACTATCCCCAGTTCTGGAGTGGCAGAGGGGGTTCGAGGCCCGGCTCTCCCCCCTCCTGGCGGGTCCCGGGGCCGTCCCCGAGGAGGAGGCCCAGAGGTTGGGCCGGAAGGACCCCGAGCAGGAGCTGGAGAAGTTCGTCAGCGCCAACACCCAGGAGCTGGGCAAGGACAAGTGGCTGTGCCCCCTCAGCGGGAAGAAGTTCAAGGTGCGGGGGATTTGGGGGATTTTGGGGTCATTTGGGGTGGTTTGGGGTCACTGGGGCACAGCCCAGGTCACACCCAGGAGCTGGGCAAGGACAAGTGGCTGTGCCCCCTCAGCGGGAAGAAGTTCAAGGTGCGGGGGATTTGGGGGATTTTGGGGTCATTTGGGGTCATTTGGGGTGGTTTGGGGTCACTGGGCACAGCCCAGGTCACAGCCAGGAGCTGGGCAAGGACAAGTGGCTGTGCCCCCTCAGCGGCAAGAAATTCAAGGTACGGGGAATTTGGGGGGGATTTGGGGTCATTTGGGGTTATGTGGGACAGGCCAGGGGTCATTTGGGGTCACACTTGGGGACACGGGGCTGTGCCCCCTCAGCAGGGAGGAGTTCAAGGTATGGGGGGATTTGGGGGCTTTTGGGGGTCACATCCCAAGGTCACACCCAAAGATGTCTGGGACACCCCTGATGTCCCCAATGGGGTCCCCATTGTCCCTTTGGGGTCCCCAATGTCTGTGATGTCCCTTTAGGGCCCCGAGTTCGTGAGGAAGCACATCTTCAACAGGCACTGGGACAAGTGGGGCTGTGCTGTCCCTGTGGGGTCTCTGATGTCCCTGTGGTGTCCCCAATGTCCCTTTGGGGTCTCTGATGTCCCCCCTGTCCCTTTGGGGTCCCTTTAGGGCCCCGAGTTCGTCAGGAAGCACATCTTCAACAAGCACTCGGACAAGATGGGGCTGTGCTGTCCCCAGTGATGTCCCCCAATGTCCCCAATGATGTCCCCATTGTCCCTTTAGGGCCCCGAGTTCGTGAGGAAGCACATCTTCAACAAGCACTCGGACAAGATGGGGGCCGTCAGGAAGGAGGTTTTGTTCTTCAACAACTTCCTGATGGACCCGAAGCGCCCGGCCCTGCCCGAGGGCAAAGGGGGGCCCCCCCCCGGGACCCAACGCAGGTCAGGGACCCCAAAAACACCCCAAAATTCCCCCTGGGACCCCAAGAACCTCCCTGGGACTCCCTTATGACCCCACAACCCCCCCCCATGGGACCCCCAGCTCACCCTCCCGGGGTTGGAGGCCCCCCCAGACCCCCCCCAGGGTCCCTTCGCCCCCCCCCAAGGGGGCAGTGAGACCCCTTAACCCCTCCCTAAACCCCCCCAAACCCCCCACCCCCCCCAGCCCCCCCTAACCCCCCCTGTGCCCCCAGGTCTGGCCCCGGGGGGGGCTCCCGTACCCCCCCCAGACCCCGCAGGGGTTGATGCCCTACGGGCAACCCCGGCCCCCCATGCTGGGCTACGGAGGTAGGGGGGGCCGGGGGGAGATTTGGGGGGTCCTGGGGGGGGCCTGGGGGGTTTGAGGGTCCAGGGGGGGTGCGTTTGGGGGGTCTGGGGGGGGGGTCCTGGGGGGCTGGGGGGAAGCCCATGGAGGGTTTGGGGTCCGAGGGGGGTTTTGGGGGGTCTGGGGAGTTTGAGGGTCCAGGGGGGGGCGTTTGGGGGGTTTTGGGGGTCCGGGGAGGCTCATGGGGAGGATTGGTTTCTGGGGGGGGTCTGGGGGGGTGATGGGGGTCTGTGGGGGGGGCGTTTGGGGGGTCTGGGGGGGGTTTTGGGGTCATGGGGGGGCTCATGGGGAGGATTTGGGGCCTTGGGAGGGTGTTGGGGGCTGTTTTGGGAATCTCTGGATTTTGGGGAGTGGGGGGGCCGGGGGGGGGGGTCCTGCTGCTCCCGGGGGGGTTTTGGGGTGTCCCTGGACCCCCCCCTGACCCCCCCTTTGCCCCCCCAGGCTCCCACCCCTACCCCCCCGGGCCCTACGGGGGCCGCGGCAGCTACGACACCTTCCGGGGGCAGGGGGGGGCCGGGGGGGGGGTACCTGAACAAACCCGCTCCAGGTGAGGGGGGAAACACCCCAAAAATGGGGGGGGGAGACCCCAAAAATGGGGCTGGGGGGGCAGGGGGGGGGGTACCTGAACAAACCCCGCTCCAGGTGAGGGGGGGGGGCCCAAAAATGGGGGGGGGAGACCCCAAAAATGGGGCTGGGGGGGGGGTACCTGAACAAACCCCGCTCCAGGTGAGGGGGGGGCCCAAAAATGGGGGGGGGAGACCCCAAAAATGGGGCTGGGGGGGCAGGGGGGGTACCTGAACAAACCCCGCTCCAGGTGAGGGGGGGGCCCAAAAATGGGGGAAACACCCCAAAAATGGGGGGGGGAGACCCCAAAAATGTGGGAGGGAGACCTCAAAAATGAGGGAGAAGAGACCCCAAAATACGGGAAGGGAGGGATTGGGGGGGGGAGTTTGGGGGGGTTACTTTGGGTTTTTGGGGGTCTCAACCCCCCCGACCCCCCTGTGCCCCCCAGGATGGTGCAGGGGGGATTTTGAGGTCAGGGACAGTGATTTTGGGATTGGGGGGGGTCAGTTCAGGTCAGGGATGTTTGGGGGGGGTCACTGTGGGTTTTTGGGGGGTCACTGTGGGTTTTTTGGGGGTCTCAGCCCCCCCTGACCCCCCCGTGCCCCCCAGGATGGTGCGGGGGGACCCTCGGGCCATCGTCGAGTACCGGGACCTGGACGCCCCCGAGGACGTGGATTTCTTCTGAGCCCCCCCCGGGACCCCCAAAACCCCCCCCAAATGCCCCCCCCGCGCACCCCCCGCCCCCCCAGACCCCCTTTTGATACACCCCGACCCCTCCCCCCGTTTGTACGACCCCCAAAAAACCCCCAATAAAGACCCCCCGGGGAACAACAACTGACCCGCCAATGGGGGGGGTTTTGGGGGGTCCGGGGGGGGGCTTTGGGGTGGGGGAGGGGCCTGGGGGTGTTTTTTGGGGGTCGCTGATTCCCCCCCCCCCTTCAGGAACTCCGACCCCTTTCCAATGACGTCACAGGGGGCGGGGGCCACAACTCGATCGTTTATTGGCTCGTGGTTTCTTTTTTCGGAATATTAAAAAGCGACCAATCAGCGGCCGCGTTCGGCGGGTCCGGCCGCGCCGATTGGCTGCCCGCCCGGCCAATGGGGGAGGCGGCGCGAACGCCATTGGCTGTCGCCCAGCAACGGCCGCGACGTCACGGCGGAGGGCGGGGCCTCCTTGCGGCCAATCAGCGGCCAGAGCGCGCGCTCCCATTGGCTGCGGCTGGACCAATGGGGGGGAAGGGCTGGGAGGCTCCGCCCCTTCTTAAAGGGGCAACGGGCGGGGGGGTCCAGGAGTCCCAGTAAATCCCAGTTCGCCCCAGAGACCCCTCCCAGTTTGTCCCAGTCCATCCCAGTCCCCCCCAGGTGATCCCAGTCACCCCTCCCAGTGCTCCCAGTCCTCCACCCACCCCCCTCCCAGTTTGTCACAGTCCCTCCCAGTGCTCCCAGTGCCCCTCCAGGTCATCCCAGTGCCCCCCAATCCCCTCCCAGTCCCTCCCAGTGCCCCCCAATCCCCTCCCAGTCCATCCCAGTCCCCCCCATTGGATTTTGAGGCCCCCTTGGGGTCAGATTTCGGGGTTATTTGGGGGGGGTCCCTACAGGGCCAAGACCTCCCAGCCCAGGATGAATTTGGGGTGATTTTGGGGCTGTTTGGGGTGATTTTGGGGCTCTGTGGGGTGATTTTGGGGGTGATTTTGGGGCTCTGTGGGGTGATTTTGGGGTCCCTAGAAGGCCATGGCCACCCAGCCCAGGATGAGCAGCGACCCCCCCCACGGGGGCCCCCCGGTTGAGTTTGGGGTCCCCGGTGA
This sequence comes from Manacus candei, assembly GCF_025592945.1. Taxonomy (NCBI): domain Eukaryota; kingdom Metazoa; phylum Chordata; class Aves; order Passeriformes; family Pipridae; genus Manacus; species Manacus candei. The sequence continues at coordinate 18,090 of NW_026138670.1, forward strand.
GGCCGTGGAAGTAGAAGGGGCCACAGAAGAGCCCCAGACCCGCCAGCAGCAGGGACCCGGCCTGGGGGGCACAAACAACAGGGGGGGAGTTTGGGGGGGCTCAGGGAGGGGTTTGGGGGTCCCTGGGGGGGGTTGGGGAGGTCTTGGGGGGTTTGGGGGGGGGAAATAGGGGGATTTGGGGGGGGGGGTCTTGGGTGGGATTGGGGGTTCTTGGGGGGGTTGGGGGGTACTGGGAGGGGTTTGGGGGGTCTTGGATGGGTTTGGAGGGAAATAGGGGGGGTTTGGGGGGGAGCTTGGGGGTCCCTGGGTGGTAAATAGGGGGCTTTGGGAGGGGGGTAAATAGGGGTCTTGGGGGTCCCTGGGAGGGGTTGGGGGGGGTAAATAGGGGGGTTTGGGGGTCCCTGGGGGGGAAATGGGGGGGGTTTGGGGGGTACTGACAGATGTTTGGGGGGGTCATGGAGGGGTCTGGGGGGCAAATGGGGGGGCTTTGGGGGGAAATAGGGGGGGTTGGGGGGTCCTGGGAGGGGTTTGGGGGGTCCTGGAGTGGGAAATGGGAAGGTTTGGGGGGGTCTTGGGGATCCTGGGGGTGTGCAAAGGGAGGGACTGAGGGGGGGATTTTGGGGGGGGGTGTCACCAGGTGGGGGTGTCGGCAGTGGGGGGGGATTTTGGGGTTATTTTAGGGACATTTTGGGTTATTTTGGGGAGATCTCACCAGGTTGGGGGTGTCGGTTGTGTGGGGTTTTTTTGTGGGGTATTTTGGGGATATTTTGGGGTTATTTTAGGGTATTTTGGGGGGGGTCTCACCAGGTGGGGGTGTCGGCAGTGGGGGGTCGCCAGAAGGGCCAAACTGTGCAGGAGGTGGGAACCGGTTGGCGGTTTCGTAGAGCTGGGGGGGGGAAGGGGGGGTCAGAGGAGGGGTCTGGGGTCCTCTGGGGGGAATTTGAGGGGGGCAAAAAATCCCAAGGATTATTTTGGGGGGTCCCAAGGTGGTTTTTGGGGGGTGCCTGGGGGGGGGTTGAGGGTCTCTGGGGGTCCCAGGGGTTATGGGGGGGACCCGAGGAGGTCTCGGGGGGGGTGTTTTGGGGTCTGGGGAGGTCCTGGGTGGGTTTGGGGAGAGTTTTTGGAGGTTCCAGGGGCGGATTTGGGGGGGATCACGGTTTTTTTTGGGGGGGGGGGGGTTGTAGGTGCCAGGAGGTTTTTTAGGGGGGTCCCGGGAGGGTTCTGGGGGTCCCAGATATTTTTGGGGGGTGTTTTTTGGGGGTCCCGGGGGTGTTTTGGAGGGTCCCAGCGGGGTTTTCGGGGGGCTGGGACCCCCCCCAACGTCACCTCTTTCTGATACTCGTCGCGGTCGCTGCGGGCGCAGCCCTGGGGAGGAAGGGGGGGTCACTGGGGGGCTCCAGGGACCCCCCCCAGGGGAGCGAAGACTCCCAGGACCCCTTCGAGACCCCCCCGGACCCTCAGAACTCCCCAGGTCACTCAGAGACCCCCCCAAAGACCCCCAAACCCCTCCGAGACCCCTCAGTGCCCTCCCCCGGACCCCCCCCCCCCGACCCCGCTCGGGCCCCCCCCTTTAACCAACGACCCCCCGGACCCCCCGAGCCCCCCCCGGCCGCACCGTGCGCCCCGTAGGCCGCCCCCGCCATGGCGGCAGCGCCGCTGAGCGCCCCGAGCCGCCCCCAGGCCGCCGCCATCGCCGCCCTGCCCTTCGCTTCCGGCTCCGCTTCCGCTTCCGGCGACGCTTCCGCTTCCGCCCCGGCGCCGCCGCTTCTCATTGGTCAGAGGCGACGTCGATCAAAGGGGCGGGCGGACCAATGGGAGAGCGAGGAGAAGGTCCCGCCTCCCGGCGGG
>NW_026138671.1:0-5000 GCF_025592945.1 Manacus candei
GATGGGATGGAGATGGAGATGGGATGGAGATGGGATGGGAGATGGAGATGGGGATGGAGATGGAGATGGGATGGAGATGGAGATGGGGATGGAGATGGAGATGGAGATGGAGATGAGGATGGAGATGGAGATGGGGTGGAGGTGGAGATGGAGATGGGATGGAGATGGAGATGGAGATGGGATGGAGATGGAGATGGGATGGAGATGGGATGGAGATGGAGATGGGGATGGAGATGGAGATGGGATGGAGATGGAGATGGGATGGAGATGGAGATGGAGATGGAGATGGGATGGAGATGGGGATGGGGTGGAGATGGAGATGGGATGGAGATGGAGATGGAGATGGGATGGAGATGGAGATGGGATGGAGATGGGATGGGATGGAGATGGGGATGGGGTGGAGATGGAGATGGGATGGAGATGGAGATGGAGATGGGATGGAGATGGGGATGGGATGGGATGGAGATGGAGTGGAGATGGAGATGGGATGGAGATGGAGATGGGATGGAGATGGGGATGGGGATGGAGATGGAGATGGGGATGGAGATGGGATGGGGATGGAGATGGAGATGGGATGGAGATGGGATGGGGATGGAGATGGAGTGGAGATGGAGATGGGGATGGAGATGGGATGGGGGGGAGATGGAAATGGGGATGGGGTGGAGATGGGATGGAGATGAAGATGGAGATGGGATGGGATGGGATGGAGATGGAGATGGGATGGAGATGGAGATGGGGATGGGATGGAGATGGGGATGGGATGGAGATGGGGATGGGATGGAGATGGAGATGGGATGGGGATGGAGATGGGATGGAGATGGAGATGGAGATGGGATGGAGATGGAGATGGAGATGGGATGGAGATGGGGATGGGATGGGGATGGAGATGGAGTGGAGATGGAGATGGGGATGGAGATGGGGATGGAGATGGAGATGGGGATGGGATGGGGATGGAGATGGAGATGGGGTGGAGATGGAGATGGGGATGGGGTGGAGATGGAGATGGAGATGGGATGGAGATGGGATGGGGATGGAGATGGGGATGGGGTGGAGATGGAGATGGAGATGGGATGGAGATGGGATGGGGATGGAGATGGAGATGGGATGGAGATGGAGATGGAGATGGGATGGAGATGGGGATGGGGTGGAGATGGAGATGGGATGGAGATGGAGATGGAGATGGGATGGAGATGGGGATGGGATGGGGATGGAGATGGAGTGGAGATGGAGATGGGATGGAGATGGAGATGGAGATGGAGATGGGGATGGGGATGGAGATGGAGATGGGGATGGAGATGGGATGGGGATGGAGATGGAGATGGGGATGGAGATGGGATGGGGATGGAGATGGAGATGGGATGGAGATGGGATGGGGATGGAGATGGAGTGGAGATGGAGATGGGGATGGAGATGGGATGGGGGGGAGATGGAAATGGGGATGGGGTGGAGATGGGATGGAGATGAAGATGGAGATGGGATGGGATGGGATGGAGATGGAGTGGAGATGGAGATGGGATGGGGTGGGATGGAGATGAGATGGAGATGGAGATGGGGATGGGATGGGATGGGATGGGATGGGATGGGATGGGATGGGATGGGATGGGATGGGATGGATGGGATGGGATGGGATGGGATGGGATGGGATGGGATGGGATGGGATGGGATGGGATGGATGGGATGGGATGGGATGGGATGGGATGGGATGGGATGGGATGGGGGGGAGATGGAGATGGGGTGGGGATGGAGATGAGATGAACATGGATGGGGTTGGGGATGGGGATGGAGATGGAGAAGAAAATGAGACGGAGATGGGGTGGAGATGGTGATGGGGTTGAGATGAACATGGATGGGGATGGGGTGGAGATGGGGTGGGGTGGGATGGAGTGGAGATGGAGATGGGATGGGATGGGGTGGAGATGGGGATGGAGATGAGAAGGTGATGAACCTGGAGATGGGGACGGGGCGGGATGAGCACGGGGGTGACACCGGGGCCCACCCCCGCCCCCAGATGTGGGTGCAGGACCGGCTGCCCTTGGCCACGCTGAAGGACCACGGCACCAACCTCCAGAGCGTCCAGCAGTTCATCAAGAAGAACCAGGTGGGCGCCCGCACCGGGCGGGCGGGACGGGGACCCCCCCACCCACCCCGAGCCCCCTCACCCACCTCCACCCCCCCCCACCCACCCCAAGCACCCCCCACCCCCCCCGAGCCCCCCCACCCACCTCCACCCCCCCCACCCACCCCGAGCACCACCCACCCACCCCGAGCACCACCCACCCACCTCCACCCTCCCCACCACCCCCGCAGAACCTGCGCCGGGAGATCCAGGTCCACCGGCCCCGCGTGGACGAGGTGCTGGAACGCGCCGCCGCCGTGGCCTCCATCAAGAGCCCCGAGGCCGAGGGGGTCCGTGTCCTCCTGGAGAGGTTGGGGACCATGTGGACGGAGCTCCAGGAGCAGACGGAGAGGAGGCAGCAGGCCCTGGATGCCACCTACCAGCTGGAGCAGTACTACTTCGACGTGGCCGAGGTGGAGTCGTGGTTGGGCGAGCAGGAGCTGCTGCTGATGAACGAGGAGAAGGGCAAGGTGCCCGCGGGGTTGGGGTTGGTTGGGTTGGGTTGGTTGGGTTGGTCGATTGGGGTGGGCGAGGTTGGGTTGGTTGGGTCGGGGAGTTGCTTCAGTTGAATTGGGTTGGTTTGGATGAGGTTGGGTTGTTGGGTTGGTTGGGTGAATTGGGTAGGTTGGGTGGGTTGGTTGGGTTGGTTGATTGTGGTGGGTGAGGTTGGGTTGTGTGGTTGGTTGGGTGAATTGGGTAGGTTGGGTTGGTTGGGTTGGTTGGTTGTGTGGGTTGAATGGTTGGGTTGGTTGGGTTGGTTGATTGTGGTGGGTGAGGTTGGGTTGGGTTGGGTGGGTAGGGGAGTTGCTTCAGTTGGATTGGGTTGGTTTGGATGAGGTTGGGTTGCATTGGTTGGGTTGAGTGGTTGGGTTGGTTGGGTGGGTTGGGTTGGTTGGGTTTGGTTGGTTGGGTTGGGTGGGTTGGATAGGTTGGGTGAGGTTGGGTTGGTTGGGTTGGGGAGTTACTTCAGTTGGATTGGGTTGGTTTGGATGAGATTGGGTTGCATTGGTTGGGTTGAGTGGTTGGGTGGGTTGGGTGGGTTGGGTTGGTTTGGTGTGGTTGGGTGAATTGGGTTGGTTGGGTTGGTTGGGTTGGTCGATTGGGGCGGGCGAGGTTGGGTTGGTTGGGTCGGGGAGTTACTTCAGTTGGATTGGGTTGGTTTGGATGAGGTTGGGTTGCGTGGTTGGGTTGAGTGGTTGGGTGGGTTGGGTGGGCTGGATTGGTTTGGTGTGGTTGGGTGGGTGGGTTGAATGGTTGGGTTGGTTGGGTTGGGTTGGTTGGGTTGGGTCGGGGAGTTGCTTCAGTTGGATTGGGTTGGTTTGGATAAGGTTGGGTTGCATTGGTTGGGTTGAGTGGCTGGGTTGGTTGGGTGGGTTGGGTTGGTTGGGTTTGGTTGGGTGGGTTGGGTGTGGTTGGGTGGGTGGGTTGAATGGTTGGGTTGGTTGAGTGGTTGGGTTGGGTGGGTTGGATAGGTTGGGTGAGGTTGGGTTGGTTGGGTCGGGGAGTTGCTTCAGTTGGTTTGGGTTGGTTTGGATGAGGTTGGGTTGCATTGGTTGAGTTGAGTGGCTGGGTTGGTTGGGTGGGTTGGGTGGGTTGGGTTGGTTGGGTTGGGTGTGTTGGTTGGGTTGGGTTGGTGGGTTGGGTTTGTTGGGTGTGTTGGTTGGGTTGGGTTGGTGGGTTGGGTTGGTTGGGTGGGTTGTGTTGCGTGTGTTGGTTGGATGGGTTGAATGGTTGGGTTGGTTGAGTTGGGTGGGTTGGGTGGTTGGTTTGGTGACTGGTTGGGTTGGATGGTTGGGTTGGTTGGGTGGGTTGAATGGTTGGGTTGGTTGAGTTGGGTGGGTTGGGTGGTTGGTTTGGTGAGTGGTTGGGTTGGATGGGTTGGGTTGGTTGGGTTGGTTGTGTTTGCTGGGTTTGGGTGACGGGGTCATTTAAGACCCCCCCCGCCCCCTCGCCCCCCCAGGACGAGCAGAGCACCCTCCAGCTGCTCAAGAAGCACCTTCTCACCGAGCAAACCGTGGAGAACTACGAGGAGACCATCGCCCAACTGTCCCGCCAGTGCCGCGCCCTCCTCGAGCTCGGCCACCCCCAGAGGTGGGACCACCCAGAGACCCCCAGAGCCAGACCCCTCCTCAGCCAACCCAACCCCACTGACCCAACCAGCCCAACCAACCCAATCCAATCAAACCAATCCAATCAAACCAACCCAACCCAACCAACCCAACCAACCCAACCCAACCAACTCAGTCCAATCAAACCAATCAAACCAACCCAATCCAATCAAACCAACCCAACCAACCCAATCCAACAACCCAACCAACCCAACCCAACCAACCAACCCAACCAACCCAACCCAACCCAACCAACCCAACCCAACCAACTCAGTCCAATCAAACCAACCCAACCAACCCAACCAACCAACCCAAACCCAACTGACGCAATTCACCCAACCCAACCAACCCAACCACCCCAACCCAACCAACAACCCAACCCAACCCAACCATCCCAACCCAGCCAACAACCCAACCCAACCCAACCATCCCAACCCAGCCAACAACCAACCCCAACCAACAACTCCACCAATCACCCAACCAACCCAACCCACCCAACTCAACTCAACCAACCCAACCAGCAACCCAACCCAACCAACCCAACCCAACCAACAACCCAACCAACAACCCAACCAATCAACCCAACCACCCAATGAGCCCAACCAACCACCCCAACAACCCAACCAACCAACCCAACCCACCCAATTCACCCAATCAACCCAACCAATCATCCAACAACCCAACCACCCAACCAACCCAACCCAACCAATCACCCACCCAACCAATCCAACCCAACCAACAACTCAACCAAGAACCCAACCCACCCAATCACCCAC
>NW_026138671.1:10000-26049 GCF_025592945.1 Manacus candei
CAGCACCCATGTCCTGGACCATCCTTGGAGTCCAGGAATCATGTCCTGATCCATCCCAAGGTCCTGTGTCCTGGACCATCCCATGACCCATGTCCTGGGACCAGCTGTGGTGCCAAGGACCTGTGTCCTGGACCATCCTATGGTCCTGTGTCCTGGACCATCCCATGACCCCTGTCCTGGACCATCCATGGAGTCCAGCACCCATGTCTTGGACCATCCCAATGACCCATGTCCTGGACCATCCCAAGGGTCTGTGTCCTGGATCATCCATGGAGTCCAGGACCTGTGTCCTGGTCCATCTGTGGTGCCAAGGACCCACGTCCTGGTCCACCCCAAGGTCCCATGTCTTGGATCATCCCATGACCCACATCCCGGACCATCCTTGGAGTCCAGGAATCATGTCCTGATCCATCCCAAGGTCCCACATCCTGGACCATCCCAGGGTCCCACGTCCTGGACCATCCATGGATTCCAGCACCCGTGTCCTGGACCATCCATGGAGCCAAGGACTCATGTCCTGGTCCATCCCAAGGTCCCCTGTCCTGGACCATCCCATGGTCCCACATCCTGGAGCATCCTTGGAGTCCAGGACCCGTGTCCTGGATCATTCCAATGACCCACATCCCAGATCCTCCCATGGTCCCGTGTCCTGAACCATCCATGGAGTCCAGAACCCGTGTCCTGGATCATGCTTGGAGCCAAGGAATCATGTCCTGGTCCATCTCAGGGTCCCATGTCTTGGATCATCCCATGACCCACATCCCGGACCATCCTTGGAGTCCAGGAATTATGTCCTGATCCATCTCAGGGTCCCCTGTCCTGGACCATCCCATGGTCCCACATCCTGGAGCATCCTTGGAGTCCAGGACCCGTGTCCTGGATCATTCCAATGACCCACATCCCAGATCATCCCATGGTCCCATGTCCTGGACCATCCTTGGAGTCTAGAACCCGTGTCCTGGATCATCCTTGGAGCCGAGGAATCATGTCCTGGTCCATCTCAGGGTCCCATGTCTTGGACCATCCCATGACCCGTGTCCTGGACCATCCTTGGAGCCAAGGAATCATGTCCAGGACCATCCCCATGACCCCTGTCCCGGATCATCCCATGGTTCCATGTCCTGAACCATCCATGGAGTCCAGGACCCATGCCCTGGATCATTCCAATGACCCACATCCCAGATCCTCCCATGGTCCCATGTCCTGGACCATCCTTGGAGCCAAGGACTCATGTCCTGGTCCCTCCCAAAGTCCCCTGTCCTGGTCCACCCCAAGGTCCCACATCCTCTCCCATCCCGAGGACCCGTGTCCTGTCCCACCCACGAAGCCACGGATCCGTTCCTGGCCCTTCCATGGATCCCAGGACCCGTGTCCTGTCCTGTCCCACCCCGGGGGACGCTGTGGGCCCACCCCTGTCCCCCCCGTGTCCCCCAGGGACGTGTCCTCGGTGGAGCTGCTCATGAACGACCACCAGGCGCTCAAGACCGAGATGGAGTCGCGGGCCAAGGGCGTGGCCACCTGCCTGGAGCTGGGCAAGAGCCTCATCCTGGGCAAGAGCCCCGCGGCCGACGAGGTGCCAGGGGTGGGCAGGGAGGGGAGGAGAGGGGGGGTCCCATCTCCAGCCCAGCCCATCCCATTCATCCCGTTCCATCCCATCCTATCTCCTCCCATCCCATTCATCCCATCCCATCCATCCCATCCCATCCCATCCATCTCATCCCATCCCATCCATCCCATCCCATCCCATCCCATCCCATCCCATCCCATCCATCCCATCCCATCCCATCCCATCCCATCCCATCCCATCCCATCCCATCCCATCCCATCCCATCCCATCCCATCCCATCCCATCCCATCAATCCCATCCCATCCATCCCATCCCATCCCATCCCACCCCATCCCAGTTTTGGGATGTTCCTGATCCATCCTGTCTCTCCCCCCAGATCAAATCCCACATGGAGAAGCTGCTGGCGAAGAAGAAGGAGATGACGGAAAAGTGGGACAAGCACTGGGAATGGCTGCAGCAGAGTGAGGGCCGGAGGGGTGGGGTGGGGTGGGATTGATGGGGTGGGATGGGATGGATGGGATGGGATGGGATGGGATGGGATGGGATGGGATGGATGGGATGGGATGGGATGGATGGGATGGGATGGATGGGATGGGATGGGATGGGATGGGATGGGATGGGATGGGATGGGATGGGATGGGATGGGATGGATGGGATGGGATGGGATGGGATGGGATGGGATGGGATGGATGGGATGGGATGGGATGGGATGGGATTGATGGGATGGGATTGATGGGATGGATGGGATTGATGTGACGGGATGGGATGGGATGGGATTTGGGGGTGGGGTGGGATGGGATGGATGGGATGGGACTGGTGAGATTTGGGGGTGGGATGGGATGGATGGGATGGATGGGATGGGATGGGATGGGATTGATGGGATGGGATGGATGGGATGGGATGGGATGGGATGGGATGGATGGGATGGGATGGGTGGAGATGATGGGATGTGATGGGATGGGATGGAGATGATGGGATGGAGATGATGGAGTTGAAAACGGGATGGGGATGGAATGGAGATGATGGAGATGATGCTGATGGAGTTGAAAATGGGATGGGGATGGGATGGAGGTGATGGAGACGATGTTGATGGAGTTGAAAATGGGATGGGGATGGCCCTGACGGACCTGACAGGCCCCCCTCCCGTGCCCCCTGCCCCCCGTGCCCGGCAGTGCGGGAGGTTCACCAGTTCGCCCAGGAGGCCGTGGTGGCCGACGCGTGGCTGACGGCCCAGGAGCCCCTCCTGAAGAGCCAGGAGCTGGGCAGCAGCGTGGACGAGGTGGAGCAGCTCATCCGGCGCCACGAGGCCTTCCGGAAGGCGGCGGCGGCCTGGGAGGAGAGGTTCAGCTCCCTGCGGCGCCTCACCACGGTAGGGACCCGGCACGGGGCCGGCAGGGCCGGCTCTGACCCGGCCCCGGGTCAGTCTTCATCCCTGTTCCCAATCCAATCCCATCTAATCCACCCCATCCCATCATCTCCATCCCTGTTCCCAATCTAATCCCATCCCATCATCTCCATCCCATCATCTCCATCCCTGTTCCCAATCTAATCCCATCCCATCCCATCCATCCCATCCCATCCATCCCATCCCATCCCATCCATCCCATCCCATCCCATCCCATCCCATCCCATCCCATCCCATCCCATCCCATCCATCCCATCCCATCCCATCCCATCCCATCCCATCCATCCCATCCCATCCCATCCCATCCCATCCATCCCATCCCATCCCATCCCATCCCATCCCATCCCATCCCATCCCATCCATCCCATCCCATCCATCCCATCCCATCCCACCTCATCCATCCCATCCCATCCCATCCATCCCATCCCATCCCATCCCATCCCATCCCATCCCATCCCATCCCATCCCACCTCATCCATCCCATCAATCCCATCCATCCCATCCCATCCCATCCCATCAATCCCATCCCATCCCATCCCATCCCATCCATCCCATCTATTCCATCCCATCCCATCCCACCTCATCCATCCCATCCCATCAATCCCATCCCATCCCATCCCATCCCATCCCATCCCATCCCATCCCATCCCATCCCATCCCATCCATCCCATCCCATCCCATCCCATCCCATCCCATCCATCCCATCCCATCCCATCCCATCCCATCCCATCCCATCCCATCCATCCCATCCCATCAATCCCATCCCATCCATCCCATCCCATCCCACCTCATCCATCCCATCCCATCCCATCCCATCCATCCCATCCCATCCCATCCCATCCCATCCCATCCCATCCCATCCCATCCCACCTCATCCATCCCATCAATCCCATCCATCCCATCCCATCCCATCCCATCAATCCCATCCCATCCCATCCCATCCCATCCATCCCATCTATTCCATCCCATCCCATCCCATCCCACCTCATCCATCCCATCCCATCCCATCCCATCCCATCCCATCCCACCTCATCCATCCCATCCCATCCCATCCCATCCCATCCCATCCCATCCCATCCCATCCCATCCATCCCATCCCATCCCATCCCATCCCATCCCATCCCATCCATCCCATCCCATCAATCCCATCCCATCCATCCCATCCCATCCCACCTCATCCATCCCATCCCATCCCATCCATCCATCCCATCCCATCCCATCCCATCCCATCCCATCCCATCCCATCCCATCCCATCCCACCTCATCCATCCCATCAATCCCATCCATCCCATCCCATCCCATCCCATCAATCCCATCCCATCCCATCCCATCCCATCCATCCCATCTATTCCATCCCCATCCCATCCCATCCCACCTCATCCATCCCATCCCATCCCATCCCATCCCATCCCATCCCATCCCATCCCATCCCATCCATCCATCCAATCCATCCCATCCCATCCCATCCCATCAATCCCATCCATCCCATCCCATCCCATCCCATCCCATCCCATCAACCCCTCCCCTCCCACCCCTCTCCCCGCAGATCGAGAAGCTCAAGGCCGAGCAGAACAAGCAGCCTCCCACCCCCCTCCTGGCCCGGAAGTTCCTCGGCGGCGTCGGGGACCCCCCTGGCGGGGCCGGGGGGGTCGTCCCCCCCTTCCCCCTCCTCCTCCCCGGGCGGGGGTCCCTCCCCGTCCCCTCCCCCGGGGGCCGGGGTCCCCGACCCTCGCCGGCCGGAGCCGCGCGTCGGCCTCGTGCGCCACGAGCTGCGCCCCGAGCGCCTCCAGCCCCGCCTCGACCGCGTCCACGCCGCCCCCACGGAGCGCCCCCAGACCCCCCCCCAGCCCGGGGAGCCCCCCAGGGGGGCCGAGGAACCCCCCGAGGGGGGCCGGGCGGGGGTCCCGGAGCGGCGGCGGGAGCGCCGGGAGCGGCGGCTGGAGCGGCAGGAGTCGAGCGAGCCGGAGCCGCCGCGGCACGACGGCAAGGGAGGAGGGTGAGTGGGGGGGTTTGGGGGGCCGGGGAGGGGGTTGGGGGCATCGTTTTGGGGGTGAGGTGACCCCTCCCCCCGGAAATGTCCCCCCCCCCCCAGCAGCAAAGCCACCCTGGCCGACATCGTGGAGCAGCTGCAGGAGAAGGAGGCGGGCGGGCCCGTGCCGGCCTCGGTGAGTGAGGGGTGGGCCCGGGGTGGCCCCTCAGGGTCCTTTTGGAGCCCCCTTGGTGTCCCCTCAGTGTCTCCTCAGTGTCCCCTTGGTGTCCTTTTGGAGCCCTTATGGTGTCCCCTTTGAGCCCCCTTGGTGTCCCTTCAGTGTCCTCTCAGTGTCCCCTTGGTGTCCCCTTGAACCCTCCTGGTGTCCCTTTGGTGTCCCCTTGGAACCCTCCTGGTGTCCCTTTGGTGTCCCCTTGGAACCCCCTTGGTGACCCCCTTTGTGTCCTTTTGGACCCTTCTTGGTGTCCTCTTGGTGTCCCCTCGGGGTCCTTTTAGAGCCCCCTTGGTGTCCCCTCAATGTCTCTTCAGTGTCCCCTTGGTGCCCCCTTGGTGTCCCCTCAACGACTCCTTGGTGTCCTCTCAGTGTCCCCTTGGAACCCTTCTTGGTGTCCCCTTGGTGTCCTTTTAGAGCCCTCTTGGTGTCCCCTCAACATCTCCTTGGTGTCCCCTTATTGTCCCCTCGGAACCCTTCTTGGTGTCCCCTTGGAACCTTCTTAGTGTCCCCTCAGTGTCCTTTCGGAGCCCTCTCAGTGTCCCTTTGGTGTCTCCTCATTGTCCCTTTGGTACCCTCGTGGTGTCCCCTCAATGACTCCTCGGTGTCCCCTCGTTGTCCCCTTGGTGTCCCCTTTGGTGTCCCCTTTGGTGTCCCCTTGGAACCCTCTTGGATTCCCCGTGATGTCCCCTCGGTGTCCCCTCGTTGCCCCTTCGTTGCCCCTTGGTGTCCCCTTGATGTCCCCTTGGAACCCTCCTGGTGTCCCCCTTGGGGTCCCCTCAGTGTCTCCTCGGTGTCCCCTTGGTGTCCCCTTGGAACCCTTCTTGGTGTCCCTTTTGTGTCCTTTCGGAGCCCTCTCGGTGTCCCTTTGGTACCCTCATGGCGTCCCCTCAATGACTCCTCGGTGTCCCCTCAGTGTCCCCTCAGTGTCCCCTTGGGGTCCCCTTTGGTGTCCCCTTGGAACCCTCTTGGATTCCCCGTGATGTCCCCTTGGTGTCCTCTCGGTGTCCCTTTGGAGCCCCCTCAGTGTCCCCTCAGTGTCCCCTTTGGTGTCCTTTGGAGCCTTTGCCCTCCCCACCCCCTCTACGACCCCCCCCCGACCCCCATAACCCCCCCCCGTTGCCCCCCCAGCCCCAGGACCGGGACTCTCTCACCCCCCACGACCCCCGTGGTTCCCCCCACCCCCTCTATGGATCCCCCTCGACCCCCCCCGACCCCCATAACCCCCCCCCGTTGCCCCCCCAGCCCCGCGAGCCCCGGGACTCCCCCACCCCCCACGACCCCCGTAATTCCCTCCACCCTCCACCTCACGCCCCCCATTACCCCCCCACCCCCTCCTACCCCCTCCATGACCCCCCCGGACCCCCATAACCCCCCCCCCGTTTCCCCCCCAGCCCCGGGAGCCCCGGGACTCCCTCACCCCCCACGACCCCCCTGGTTCCCCCCACGCCCCCCATGACCCCCCCACCCCCTCCTACCCCCTCCATGCCCCCCCCCGACCCCCATAACCCCCCCCCGTTGCCCCCCCAGCCCCGGGAACCCCGGGACTCCCCCGCCCCCCATGACCCCCCCACCCTCTCTACAACCCCCCCCGACCCCCATAACCCCCTCCCGCCGTTGCCCCCCCAGCCCCGGGAGCCCCGGGACTCCCCCGGCCGCCTCCCCGCCGGCCCCGAGGCCCTCCCGGAACGGACCCCGAGGCCGGAACGACCCCGCGCCCGCGACCGCCCCAAACCCCGGCGCCGCCCCCGCCCCAAAGACCCCTCGGGGGGGCCGGGGGAGCCCCGGAGGTCCCGCTCGGCCCCCGCCCAGGGCAGCGCCCCTCCCCCCCCGCCGCCGCCCCCCCACCCACACGGTGACGCACGAGGGGTTCCTGCTGCGCAAGCACGAGCTCGACGGGCCCAAAAAGGCCTCCAACAGGTCCGGGGGGGCTGCCGGGGGGGGGCTGGGGGGGGCGGGGGGGTGGGCAGGGGAGGGGGGGTTGGGATTTGGAGGGTTGGTTGGTGGGGGGGTTGATTGGGGGCAGGGGGAGAGCGGTGGAGGGGGTTGGGGGTTCATCAAGGGTTGGGGGTTCACCAAGGGTTGGGGGTTCATCAATGGTTGGGGGTCCATCAATGGTGAGGGTCATCCAAGGGTTGGGGGTCTGTCAAGGGTTGGGGGTTCATCAAGGGTTGGGGGTCCATCAAGGTTTGGGGGTTCACCAAGGGTTGGGGGTCCATCAATGGTGAGGGTCCATCAAGGGTTGGGGGTCCATCAAGGGTTGGGGGTCCATTAAGGGTTGGGGGTCCATCAATGGTGAAGGTCCACCAAGGGTTGGGGGTCAATGACTGGAAGTCCATCAATGATTGGAGGTCCATCAAGGTTTGGGGCTCCATCAATGACTGGAGGTCCATCAATGATTGGGTTCTCCAAGGTTTGGGGTCCATTAATGATTGAGTTGACCAAGGTTTGGGGTCCATCAAGGTTTGGGGGTCCATCAATGATTGGAGGTCCATCAATGATTGGGTTCACCAAGGTTTGGGGGTCCATCAATGACTGGAGGTCTACCAATGATGGGGGATCCACCACTTGAGGGGGTCCATCAATGGAGGGGCTTCTTCAAGGCTTGGGGGTCCAACCTTTTGGGGGGTCTCTCAAGGTTTGGGGTCCATCAAGGTTTGGGGTCCATCAATGACTGGAGCTCCATCAACCATTGTGGATCCACCACTATTGGGGATCCATCAACGAAGGGGCTTCACCGCGGCTTGGGGGGGGGGTGTCCAACTTTTCGGCGCCCCCCGGTGCCACCCACCCCCCGTGTGCCCCCCGAACCCCGCACAGGTCCTGGGTGAACCTCTACTGCGTCCTGGCCAAGGGCGACCTGGGCTTCTACAAGGACGCCAAGGGCCACGCGGCCGGGACCACCCACGGCGGGGAGCCCCTGCTGAGCCTCCACCGCGCCACCAGCGAGGTGGCCAACGACTACAAGAAGAAGAAGAACGTCTTCAAGCTCAAGTAGGTCGCGGGTCGGCACAGGGGGGGGGTCTCCAAAATTGGGGTCGTCCACCAAAAGGGTCGTTAACCCGACCAGAACCCTCAAAATCGTCAACAAATGACCCAAAACAGCCATCAGGCCCCCAAAAACATCATGAGAATCATCAAAATCGTCAACAAACAACCCAAAACAGCCATCGGGCCCCCAAAATCATCATCAGAATCATCAAAATTGTCAACAAACGACCCAAAACAGCCCCCAGCCCCCCAAAAACATCATCAGAATCCTCAAAATTGTCAACAAACGACCCAAAACAGCCCCCAGCCCCCCAAAAACATCATCAGAATCCTCAAAATTGTCAACAAACGACCCAAAACAGCCCCCAGCCCCCCAAAAACATCATCAGAATCCTCAAAATTGTCAACAAACGACCCAAAACAGCCCCCAGCCCCCCAAAAACATCATCGGAATCATCAAAGTCATCGACAAACAACCCCAAACCATCAACACCCAAAACCATCAGCAACCCACCCCAAAACCGTCATTTACCCCCAAAACCCATTATTTACTCCCAAAATTATCATCAGCCCACCCCAAAACCATCGTTAACCACCAAATCATCATCAATCCCCCAAAACCATCATCAGAACCCTCAAAATCATCAACAAACAACCCCAAACCATCATCAGAACCCTTAAAATTACCAACGAACAACCCAAAACCATCATCAACCCCCAAAACCATCATCAACCCCCAAAACCATCATCAGACCCCAAAATCAACGTCAACCCACCCCAAACCATCATCAGAACCCAAAACCATCATCAACCCACCCCAAACCATCATCAACCCACCCCAAACCATCATCAGACCCCAAACCATCATCAACCCACCCCAAACCATCATCAACCCTCCCCAAACCATCATCAACCCACCCAAAACCATCCTCAACCCACCCCAAACCATCATCAGACCCCCAAACCATCATCAACCCACCCAAAACCATCATCAGACCCCAAACCATCATCAACCCACCCAAAACCATCATCAGACCCCAAACCATCATCAACCCACCCCAAACCATCATCAACCCTCCCCAAACCATCATCAACCCACCCAAAACCATCCTCAACCCACCCCAAACCATCATCAGACCCCCAAACCATCATCAACCCCCCCAAACCATCATCAACCCCCCCAAACCATCATCAGACCCCCAAACCATCATCAACCCACCCCAAACCATCATCAACCCCCCCAAACCATCATCAACCCACCCCAAACCATCATCAACCCACCCCAAACCATCATCAACCCACCCCAAACCATCATCAGACCCCCAAACCATCATCAACCCCCCCAAACCATCATCAACCCCCCCAAACCATCATCAGACCCCCAAACCATCATCAACCCACCCCAAAACCATCATCAACCCACCCCAAACCATCATCAACCCACCCCAAACCATCATCAACCCACCCCAAACCATCATCAACCCCAAACCATCATCAGACCCCAAAACCATCATCAACCCACCCCAAACCATCATCAACCCCCCCAAACCATCATCAACCCACCCCAAACCATCATCAACCCACCCCAAACCATCATCAGACCCCCAAACCATCATCAACCCACCCCAAACCATCATCAACCCCCCCAAACCATCATCATCCACCCCAAAACCATCATCAACCCACCCCAAACCATCATCAACCCCCCCAAACCATCATCAACTCACCCCAAACCATCATCAGACCCCCAAACCATCATCAACCCACCCCAAACCATCATCAGACCCCCAAACCATCATCAACTCACCCCAAATCATCATCAGACCCCAAACCATCATCAACCCACCCCAAACCATCATCAACCCACCCCAAACCATCATCAACCCACCCCAAACCATCATCAACCCACCCCAAACCATCATCAACCCCCCCAAACCATCATCAACCCCCCAAACCATCATCAACCCACCCCAAAACCATCATCAACCCACCCCAAACCATCATCAGACCCCCCAAACCATCATCAACCCCCCAAACCATCATCAACCCACCCCAAACCATCATCAACCCCCCCAAACCATCATCAGACCCCAAACCATCATCAACCCTCCCCAAACCATCATCAGACCCCAAAATCAACATCAACCCACCCAAAACCATCCTCAACCCACCCCAAACCATCATCAACCCACCCCAAACCATCATCAACCCACCCCAAACCATCATCAACCCACCCCAAACCATCATCAACCCACCCCAAACCATCATCAACCCACCCCAAACCATCATCAACCCCAAACCATCATCAGACCCCAAAACCATCATCAACCCACCCCAAACCATCATCAACCCCCCCAAACCATCATCAACCCACCCCAAACCATCATCAACCCACCCCAAACCATCATCAACCCACCCCAAACCATCATCAACCCCCAAAACCATCATCAACCCACCCCAAACCATCATCAACCCTCCCCAAACCATCATCAACCCCAAACCATCATCAACCCACCCCAAACCATCATCAACCCACCCCAAAATCAACATCAACCCACCCCAAACCATCATCAGACCCCAAACCATCATCAACCCTCCCCAAACCATCATCAACCCCAAACCATCATCAACCCACCCCAAACCATCCCAATCCCCCAACTGAGAAGCTCCTTCTCCCGTAGGACGAGCGACGGCAGCGAGTTCCTGCTCCAGGCCAAGGACGAGGTGGGTTCTGGGGGGGCTTTGGGGGGGATTGATGATGGTTTTTGGGGGGTTGATGTTGATTTTGGGGTCTGATGATGGTTTGGGGGGGATTGATGATGGTTTGGGGTGGGTTGATGATGGTTTGGGGGTCTGATGATGGTTTGGGGTGGGTTGATAATGGTTTGGGGGTCTGATGATGGTTTGGGGTGGGTTGATGATGGTTTGGGGGTCTGATGATGGTTTGGGGTGGGTTGATGATGGTTTGGGGGGTTGATGATGGTTTTGGGGTCTGATGATGGTTTTGGGGTCTGATGATGGTTTGGGGGTGGGTTGATGTTGATTTTGGGGTGGGTTGATGATGGTTTGGGGTGGGTTGATGATGGTTTGGGGTGGGTTGATGATGTTTTGGGGTCTGATGATGGTTTTGGGGTCTGATGATGGTTTTGAGTTGGGTTAATGATGGTTTGGGGTGGGTTGATGATGGTTTGGGGTGGGTTGATGATGGTTTGGGGTGGGTTGATGATGGTTTTTGGGGTTAATGATGGTTTGGGGTGGGTTGATGATGGTTTCGAGTTGGGTTAATGATGGTTTTGGTTGGTTATTGATGATTTTGGGGTTGGTTAAGGATGGTTTTGGGTGGTCGATGCTAATTTTGGGGTGCCTGATGATGGTTTGGGGCGGGTTAATCGTGGTTTTGAAGGTTCTGATGACGGTTTTGGGTGGGTTAATGCTATTTTCGAGTGCTCCACCCCACTCTGGTTGTGTCTAACCCCATTTTGGGGGTGTCTAACCCCGTTTTGGCTGCCTAACCCCAATTTCGGGGCATCCAACCCCATTTTGGGAATGTCTAACCCCAATTTCGGGGCATCTAACCCCATTTTGGGGGTGTGTAACCCCTATTTCGGGATGTCTAACCCCATTTTGGGGGTGTCTAACCCTACTCTGGTTTTGTCTAACCTCATTTTTGGGATGTCTAACCCCATTTTCGGGATGTCTAACCCCCAATTTGGGGTGTCCAACCCCATTTTGGGGTGTCTGAGGATGGTTTTGGGTGGGTTAATGCTATTTTCGAGCACTCCACCCCACTCTGGTTGTGTCTAACCCCATTTTGGGGGTGTCTAACCCCAATTTCGGGGTGTCTAACCCCAATTTGGGGGTGTCCAACCCCAATTTTGGGGTGTCTAACCCCATTTTGGGGGTGTCTAACCCCAATTTTGGGATGTCTAACCCCATTTTGGGGCTGTCTAACCCCATTTTCGGGATGTCTAACCCCGTTTTGGGGGTGTCTAACCCCAATTTCGGGGTGTCTAACCCCATTTTGTGGTGTCTGAGGATGGTTTTGGGTGGGTTAATGCTATTTTCGAGCACTCCACCCCACTCTGGTTGTGTCTAACCCCATTTTGGGGGTGTCCAACCCCATTTTGGGCTGTCTAACCCCAATTTGGGGGTGTCCAACCCCAATTTGGGGGTGTCTAACCCCAATTTTGGGGTGTCCAACCCCACTCTGGTTGTGTCTAACCCCATTTTGGGGGTGTCTAACCCTACTCTGGTTTTGTCTAACCTCATTTTTGGGATGTCTAACCCCATTCTTGGGATGCCTAGCCCCATTTTCGGGATGTCTAACCCCAATTTAGGGGTGTCCAACCCCATTTTGGGGGTGTCCAACCCCATTTTGGGGGTGTCTAACCCCATTTTGGGGTGTCTGAGGATGGTTTTGGGTGGGTTAATGATGGTTTTGGGTGGGTTAATGCTATTTTCGAGCACTCCACCCCACTCTGGTTGTGTCTAACCCCATTTTGGGGGTGTCTAACCCCATTTTGGGGTGTCCAACCCCACTCTGGTTGTGTCTTACCCCATTTTGGGGGTGTCCAACCCCAATTTCGGGGTGTCCAACCCCAATTTCGGGGTGTCTGACCCCACTCTGGTTATGTCTGACCCCAATTTTGGGATGTCTAACCCCATTTTGGGGGTGTCTAACCCCAATTTCGGTGTGTCCAACCCCACTCTGGTTGTGTCTAACCCCATTTTGGGGGTGTCCAACCCCAATTTCGGGATGTCTAACCCCATTTTGGGGTGTCTAACCCCAATTTCGGGGTGTCCAACCCCAATTTTGGGGTGTCTAACCCCAATTTTGGGGTGTCTAACCCCGTTTTGGGGGTGTCCAACCCCACTCTGGTTATGTCTAACCCCAATTTTGGGATGTCTAACCCCATTTTGGGGCTGTCTAACCCCAATTTCAGGGTGTCTAACCCCATTTTGAGGGTGTCTAACCCCATTTTGGGGCTGTCTAACCCCGATTTCGGGGTGTCTGAGGATGGTTTTGGGTGGGTTAATGATGGTTTTGGGTGGGTTAATGATGGTTTTGGGTGGGTTAATGCTATTTTCGAGCACTCCACCCCACTCTGGTTGTGTCTAACCCCATTTTGGGGGTGTCCAACCCCAATTTGGGGGTGTCTAACCCCAATTTCGGGGTGTCCAACCCCATTTTGGGGGTGTCTAACCCCAATTTTGGGGTGTCTAACCCCACTCTGGTTGTGTCTAACCCCATTTTGGGGGTGTCTAACCCCGATTTCGGGGTGTCCCCCCCCAGGAGGACATGCAGGGCTGGCTGCGGGCGCTGGCCAGCAGCGCCCAGGAACACGCCGAGGTGGCCCGGTGGCACCAGGGGCTCCTCACCACGTCCTCCACCGACGAGGGGCTGCCCCGGCGCGACGGCGAGCGCAGAGCCAGCGGCTCCCAACGACGGAAGTGACCCCCCCGGGTTTGGGGAACCCCCCGGGTCTGGGGAATCCCCCCCGGGTTTGAGGACACCCCCCCCCCCGGATTTGGGGACACCCCCCGGATTTGGGGAATCCCCCCCCCTCGGATTTGGGGACCACCATCCTTGAATTTGGGGAATCCCCCCCCCGGATTTAGGGAATCCCCCCCCCTCAGATTTGGGGACACCCCCTGGTTCTGGGGACCACCATCCTTGAATTTGGGGAATCCCCCCTCCCCCGGGTTTGGGGACACCCCTCGGATTTGGGGAATCCCCCCCTCCGGATTTGGGGACACCCCCTGGATCTGGGGACCACCATCCTTGAATTTGGGGAATCTCCCCCCCCCCCCCGGGTTTGGGGAACCCCCCTCGGATTTGGGGACCACCATCCTTGAATTTGGGGAATCCTCCCCCCCCCTTGGATTTGGGGACCACCCTTGAGTTTGAGGAACTCCCTCCAAGTTTGGGGAACCCCTCCCTCGGATTTGGGGACCTCCCCTGAATTTGGGGACCCCCTCCCGGATTTGGGAAACCCTTCAGATTTGGGGACCACCCCTGAATTTGGGGACCCCCCCTGGATTTGGGGACCTCCCTCAGATTTGGGGAACAACCCCCGAATTTGGGGCCACCCCCCTGAATTTGGGACCCCCCCTGAATTTGGGACCCCCCCCCGAATTTGGGGACACCCCCCTGAATTTGGACCCCCCCCGAATTTGGGGACATCCCCCTGAATTTGGGACCCCCCCCCGGGTTTGGGACCCTCCCCCGGATTTGGGGACCTCCCTCGGATTTGGGGAACAACCCCCGAATTTGGGGCCACCCCCCTGAATTTGGGGACCCCCCCCTGGGTTTGGGACCCCCCCCCGAATTTGGGGACATCCCCCTGAATTTGGGACCCCCCTCGGATTTAGGGACACCCCCCCCCCCAAGTTTTGGGAACCCCCCAATTTGGGACCCCCCCCCGGGTTTGGGGACCCCCCTCCCGATTTGGGAAACCCCCCCCCCCTCAATTTTTGGGACTCCCCTGGAATTCAAGGACACCCCCCCCCTCAATTTTGGGGACCCCCTCTCAATTTAGGGACCCCCCCCCCAAAATTTTGGAGACCCCCCCCCCAAATCCACCCTTCCCCCCAAATCTTGGGGTCCCCCCCATTCCTGCCCCCACCCCCCCCCAAATTTTGGGGTCTCCCCCCCCCAAATCCTGGGTGTGCCCCCCCCGATTTGGATTTGGGGGGGGGGGAACCCCCAAAACCCCCCAAACCCCCCCCCAAAAAAATCCCCCTCCCCCCTTTTCCTGCACAAGCCATAGAGCCGGGGAGGGGGGCGGGGGGGTCCCCAAAACCTTGGGGGGGGGTCCCCAAAACCCTGGGGGGGGGGTGACAGAGCCATGGGGGGGACCCCCCCTAAATTTTGGGGGGGTGGGGGAGGGGCAGAGTTTGTATTTGTATAGATTTTCAAAAAAACCCAAAAAAGCCGAGAAATGACCCCAAAATT
This sequence comes from Manacus candei, assembly GCF_025592945.1. NCBI lineage: Eukaryota > Metazoa > Chordata > Aves > Passeriformes > Pipridae > Manacus > Manacus candei. The sequence continues at coordinate 25,120 of NW_026138671.1, forward strand.
CGCCCCCCGACCCCCTAAAAGCACGTCCCGACCCCCGGGGACCCCCCCCCCGCACTCTTGGGGACCCCCCCGGGCCCCCCCCGCGCTGTGACTGTATAAATGTAATAAATAATAAAACCCCCCCCGCTGCACCCCCAAAATTGAGGAGGGGGAGTTTTTTTTTTGGGGGGGGGGCATTTGGGGGTCCTGGGGGAATTTGGGGGGGGCTGGGGGAAATTTGGGGGGGTCCTGGGGGGGCTTGGGGGGTCCTGGGGTGTAGCGGGAGGATTTGGGGTCACTGGAGGGGTTTGGGGGGGGGAAAGTTTGGGGGGTCCTGGGGGGGTTTCTGGGGGGAGGGGGGGATTTGGGGGTCGTTGGAGGGGTTTTGGGGGGGCCGAGGAAAGTTTGGGGGGGTCCTGGGGGGTTTGGGGGAGAAGGGGGGGTCGTTTGGGGGGTCGTTGGAGGGGTTTTGGGGGGCTGAGGCGAGTTTTGGTGGGTCCTGGGGGCGTTGGGGGGGGTTGGGGGAGGTTAAGGGGGTCCGTGGGGGGATCACGGAGTGGTCTTTGGGGGGGGTCCTGGGGAATTGAGGGGCCGGGGGCGCCTGGAGGGGGTACTCCCCTATCTTGGGCTGGCGGGGGGGGCTACGAATTCCCGAATTTTGGGGCGTTTTTCCCGGTTTTTGGGGCTTCCTGTGGGGAACGGGGAGGGAAACCCCCGGGACACCCAAGATGGCGCCACTCATTGTTCCGTACACAAGATGGCGGCTTTCATGGTTCCGCACACAAGATGGCGGCTCCCATCTTCCGTACGCAAGATGGCGGCACGCGTTGTTCCGTAAACAACATGGCGGCGCCGCGCGATGACGTCTTTCCTTTCCTGGGCGGAGCCCGCCAGGGGCCGTTGGCCAATGGGCGGCGGCGTTGGGCGCGGCCACGCGTTGCCGTGGCAACG